>NW_028152231.1:0-70000 GCF_964638095.1 Poromitra crassiceps | reverse complement strand
ATGGATTTCATTTCAACTGCAAGAATGCTGCTGAAGAACATTGCTTTTGGAACACAGATTTTGGCTCTGAAAATAGATTAGCGCACGCGTAATACTTGTGTGTACCTTGACAATGCGTTGGTGCATGCGGGCCTTGCGGTCATCTCCTTTGCTTTTGGCGCCCTCTGCTGCTGCCTTGTATTTGTCCATCCTCTGCTGCAGGGCTTCTGCTAAACTGCTGGGGGCAGGCAGGTCTTTATGGCACACGCATACACACACGTACACACACACGTACACGTACACGTACACGTACACACACACACACACACACACACACACACACACACACACACACACACACACACACACACACACACACACACACACACACACACACACACACAATATGTTTTAAATGCAACACTATACAAATGCAGCATACTGTAGTATGCAACACATTTTTGACAACTGCATTGCACTGACCAGTTAGTAGGACGGATCAGAGCCGTATAATAGAAGAGTTGTGACATCTCCATTCACTCCAATGGACCAGTTTTTTACCTCATAAAAGTCCCCAGAAGTAAGGTTCTGGATTAAGCAGCACTGTCGAGTTGCCGCAAAATGGACCGTTTGTGATGTACTTTGAAAGGGTCAGACATTTAAGGAATCAAATTGTATATTATCAGCTTTATTTTAGCATTCAAACGTAGCGCGAGCCCCCTTCCTGGCTGTTCATTGGCTACATGTCACGCATTTTATTTTGGACCTCCGCTGGCACCACTCCCTTACTAGATTGCTCTGGGATGGATCACACAGAAAGAGGGCTGCTGTTTACTGGGGTCTTACCAGCAGCAGCCACCGGGGCCGGTGCAGGAGCAGCAGGGGCGGTAGGTTTGGAGGAAGACTGGGGAGGAGGAGGAGCACGACGTTCTGCTACTGCATCTCCTGCAGAGAGCCAGAGAGCAGCACAAATGACATCAGGTGAAGATTTGAATGATCAACATTGATCAGGTTGAGATCAGAAGAGAGGAGAGAAAGAAAATTGATCAGAAAAATGAACAGTTTCATCCTCCGTGTAGTGTTTGTTAGTATAACATATTTCAAAAACATAGTTCAAAAACAGTTTTTTCCCCACTGCCATCAGGTTTCTAAACTCCACTCACCCCTGAAACCCCCAGCAATGTATATGTTGAATGTTCTGTATTTATGTTGTTATATGTCTGTCTATGTACTGTAATGTCTCATGCTGACACTATATTTATGTGCTAACAATTGCTGTACCGAAAGCAAATTCTGCCGACTTGTTGTGCAGTCCTTAATAAATGAATCTGAATCTGAATCTGAATAATTTTGGTATAGTTGTCATTTGTTCTCTCTTCCTTTCGCGTAGCATTTATATAAACTGTTCTAACCTCTGCTGTTGCCATTGTCTTTGCTTCATCCCTTTCTTTGGTTACCTATCCTTGTTAAATTACATTTGATTTGATTGTGATTGAAAGTGGTTCCACTGACCCGGAGGGGGCGGTAGGGAGCTCAGGTCTAGTGGCTCTCCTCTGTCCAATGCCTCCACGAGTACGTCCAGTTTCTGCATGAAAGGAGGTCAAATCCATTATGATTGAATACACACTATACATTTAAAACTACAACATCTAATCAACCAATTGGCATATTGATATAATAGTGGTCTCATTACCTTGGAAATGAGGTACTGTCGTTTGGCCAGGTCGGTGTCTCCGCCCTGCTTGGCGTGAAAGGCAGCCATCTTATACTCCCTCTGTCTGGACAACACCGCCTCTTTCAGCTCTGCAAGTGGGGCAAAGAATGGCCGATGAAGGAATAAAGCGAGAAACAGCCTCAACGTAGCCTTGAGTTTAGGACGTTGTCGGCAGCTGCTAGACATGCATAGTATACTCTAGTCTAGTCTTAACGTCACGTCCCAGGGGAGTCCCCGGCAAAATTAGGAAATTGTGCGATTTCATTATATGATTTCAGACTAGAGGTTAGCGGAAGGACAGAATGTAGTGTATATACTTGATCATAGCTTTCACTCTCTCCTGTTAGCTCCCCCATCTACACTATAGTATACTTGCAATGTTCACGTCAGCTGCGTCACATTCTTGGGGAGCCGCACGCCACCTACGGCACGCACGCCCGGCGAGGTGCTTTGGCGTCCGAGTATAAATTTGATAGTGGGTAAAATGGAAAGAGGGAGATCATAAAAGAAAACGATGCGAAACAAGATGAATTAGTGTGTTTTATTGCTCAAGTGGAGCACAGTGATATTTAGCAGACGGGTGTCTGTCTGTGAGTGGCAGCAGATACTGAATACTGCAACTGTGTATCTATACTAGGGCTGTGAATCTTCACTGGCCTCACGATTCGATTACGATTCAGAGGGCTACGATTCGATTCGATTCGATAACGATTATCGATGCATCTCGATGCATCTTAAATCGATGCATCACTTTTTTTCCCGAATACATGATTTTTTTTCTCACTTTCTTTTTTCTCACTGTGTGGCTACTTTTAAAATAAAAGTGCATTTAGAATTGCATTGTATTATGATCCATAATTAAAATAAACAACTGTATGTACTTCCATTATATTTTATTTGATTATATTAAAAAAATAATAATAATAATAATAATAATCGATTTTTGACATTTGTGAATCGATGCAGAATCGTGCAGGTCCGCATCGCGATGCATCTTATAATCGATTATTTTTGACACCCCTAATCTATACAAATCAAGTCCACACAGGGTAAATAAGATGGCCAGTAATCATGCCATCTCTTTGAATAGGGCTGCTGATATGAAAACAGATAGGACCTTTTCAGTCAAGGTAAATACAATTTTCAGTGTTCATGAGAGCGACCAGTGACTCTCGATCTTTACTCCTAAACAAAATGATAAAATGCTGATTTGTGAGAGGATAGTGTGAAGCAACACAAATTAAAATAACGGCATCAGAAAATAGAGGGCTTTTAAATGTTATTGTTTTTTTTTACCGTGATACATATATGTATATATATATATTAATACTGCTTAAAGGAACACTCCGCCCATTTTCAACCAGCTTTGTATCATTAGAACATCAGTAGTATATCAGAAAACTGTAAACTGTTTTGAAGTCTGTCATTTAATTTGACAGTTATTGAGTGTTAAAGTGTGGACCAGTGACATCACTGGTCCACACTAACTCAAATTAATAACTCATTAACTCAAATCAACTCTCAATAACTGTCAAACTAGATGAATGATGAATAGTTTGACAGTTATTGAGAGTTGACTTGAGTTAATGAGTTATTAATTTGAGTTAGTGTGGACCAGTGATGTCACTGGTCCACACTTTAACACTCAATAACTGTCAAATTAAATGACAGACTTCAAAACAGTTTACAGTTTTCTGATATACTACTGATGTTCTAATGATACAAAGCTGGTTGAAAATGGGCGGAGTGTTCCTTTAATATCCCATCCCTAACTGCTGCATCATCAGTAAGCTGTGTGTGGACATGAGCATGTGTACCTGAGTGCCGTGCGTTTGGCTGGTTGGGGGTGAGCGGAGAGATAGCAGGTGTGTCTGGAGTGATGGCAGCAGCAGGCTTCTGTGGCGCGGTCACACTGTGAGGTTTAGCATTTGGTGCCGGAGGCGGAGCCTCCCTCAGAGGTTTCTGATTGGTGGGAGGGGACGGCATCAGTGCTGGCGCTGGCGGTTCCCGTTCCTTGATCAGTTCAGACTCAGCTGTGAGGTTGGGCTTTCCACCTGTAGCAACAGGAGGTGGGATCTCCTCCTCGTTGATCGGTTTCCCTTTCCTGACAGACACCAACATGGACTGCAATGTCTAAAAGAAGAGAAGAATAATAATGAACAGACATCAGACATCAACATCAAAGAAAAAATACATAAAAAAGTAACAACGGTAACAGTATATCCAATCGCATATCCAATAGCGTATACGGTATACCAGGGCTCTTCAATCGGCTGCCCGTGAGCGCCCCCCCTGTGTGGCCCGCGCTGGAATTGCAATTTTATTTTTATTTTTTACAGTGCGCCTGAACACAACATGCAATGAATAAGTGTCCAAATGTTCATGTCATTCTGGGCAATACTCCACTTCTGTTATAACATTTCAGTCTGGAATATGGAATATCTTTCAATAATCTTTATGACTAAAAGGCTCAAAGTAATCTCATGTGTAAGAAATTACTGTCCTACATTGAAGTAAAAATTTAAATAATTAACTTGTTGGTTTTGGTTGGTTTGGTTTTATTTTGCTTCAAGAGTGCATTTTTGTTCTTGTGTGACCCTCAACAGGCTTTCAGAATCCACGGCCACTTACTGATACTTATGCTTAAATTAAGCCACTCATATTCTCATTTTCAACATTTTGGCTAGTGGAAATTCTAATTGGCTGGTAACTTTGAAATCTAACAACCATATTGGCAGGTGATCAAAAAAGTTAATTTTAAGCCCTGCAGGGAGAGCAGGTAGGAGTGAGAAAAGGAGCAAATATTGGTGGTTAAGACTGAATAATCACAACTGTGACAACATCACAACTGTTAATTTAAAATGAGTTATTCCTCTAAACCTGCCTTCCGGCACCGTTCGGCCCCCAGCCCTCGGCCCTCAGCAAAATGTGGCCCTTGGTGAAAAGTAATTGAAGACCCCTGGTATATACAGTCTTAGATTGATTTATGAATGGCAAATCTAGAAATTTCAAATGGGGGCACGGTGGCGCAGTGGTAGCGCTGTTGCCTCACAGCTAGAAGGTCCTGGGTTCCATTCCCGGTGGGCGGGGTTTAAAAACAAATGACAATGAGGCAAGAAAAGACAGTAGGCTACTCTAATATCCAACCTAAAACTAACTTTATCATGGACTCCAGGACCTAGTATAAAAGAACTACTACAGTCCATGCTGTCCGAGTGCACGTCCTCTCTCTAGGGTATATCCAGGGCTTCGCCCGCCGCGGACCTAACAGGTTGTGTTTTGAAAGTGAAACTAGTTTTGTGACTGTTTTGTCTGTGCAGTGCAGTTCATCCCGCTGCTGCACAGCACTGCAATGCTGTAACGTGACTGTGTCTTGAGCCTGCTGTCAGTTACAGCTGTGGTTCTCAAACTTCTTCACATCCAAGGCCCCAAACTGACACAATTAGACCACAGACCCCCATTTGATAAGATTTTGTCCCAGGGTCCCAGATCTAAGATTTTTGCTTTTAGATTTTTTATTCTAGAAGGAAGAAGATCCCGCACACTAGTCTTGCTCAGCATGACTTTTTTTATTAAACAGACACAACGTTTCGGTCCAATGGACCTTTGTCAAGTGTTTAACTGATACTTTCCAACGCACCTGCTCGAGAGGGAATTGGATGTGTGAATATCTCCTTTAAAAATATTTTTTATTCTAGAAAGTGTATGAAACCCATGACCAAAGTCATATATTCTGTCATTGTGTTACATACGGATGGAATTATAGTAAAAAATAATTATTCCCCTTTTTGTTGGGACCCCCTGGAATCCCTTCAAGAAGCCCACTTTGAGAACCACTGAGCTACAGAACTTCCTCACTCACTCAGCCGACACACACACCGTGGTCTGCACAGATTCTGTACTTACCTTTAATCCACGGTCACATCTTCGAGCTTTGCTGGACTCGCCTGCAGCCTTGGCATTGGAAATGGCTGTCTTATACATGTCAATGCGCTCCACAAGGCAAGACTCCAAACCTGTCGCACCACTGGGAGTAGTAGGAGTGGAGTGGGGAGTGATGCTGTGTCTGGGAGCGGCTGGGGCGGTGGCAGGAGGGGCAGCATGGGGAGTTTCTTCATCATCATCTTCCAAAACCTCATTCAGTTCCGCCTACAAACATTCACACAGTTCAGAGGTAAATGGTGATATTGAGAAACTTCTAACCTTAGGGGCATTCTCTTGTAAAATGATTATAAAACAATAGCGAATTTTCTAATAGCTGCGATGGCATTATGTGAATTTCGAAATTTGCCCCCACCGCCCCATTTTAGCCAATTGCCATGAACACAAACATACACCTTCACTCTCGCACACACACAAACACAAACACACACATTTTAACTGTGCCATGAGATACACGCGTTTGTCAATTTAAAAGATAACTGCAAGTCAAGAAAGTCACGTTTGTCATAAAACTGTTGCACATAAGTTCTAAATCAGAAAGACTACACACACAACCAGTCGCGTAAGTGTCGTCTCTCCCTCCAGGCCATGTTGGTGTTAGTGTGACGTATACTGTGCGAGATGAGAGATGTAGTTGATTCAGTGGTTTTTCAGTTTTACAACAAACGGCGACTTTCTTGACATGCAATGTGATCTTTTACATTGACAAAATTGACATATGGACTTCGTGGCACAGTTCAAACGGGATCACAAAAAGTATTGTCTCTCATCGTTCACCGCCATTCATATTTTTCGACGTGCAGCGCACAGGCCTCCTTGAGGCATCCTCTTTGTCTATGGTGCGGCATAGTAGGATTGCCTTTTGGGAGGGTCTGGTGAGACGAAGGAGGAGCGCGGCCTGGATTAACCCACAGAGCCTTAGCCCTCCATGCACCGAAGGGTCTTTCAATACTGCGGTGTAGCACTAGCTCTATTGCAGCGGATTGGGCGTGATCAACCCTTCCGCGGGCAACGCTGCAGACAGAGTAGGAAGGCTAATCCATGAGCGGCTGCTTCTGGGATGCGGGTCGGGGTCTTAATCGGCCTCGGCTGGGTCTACTGGGCGAGGGTGTATGATGTTGGATAGACCCGAAACACCTTACGACCCCAGTTAACATCACTGATGACGCGTCCCAGCGCATGCTGTAGCATTGTATTTTGAATCGACTCATGGCTGGTTTGTAGCTGAAGAAAAAAATAGGATTCCCGCACACTGTCCTTAACTTGCAATCAACTTTATTATAACAACGTTTCAGTAAAATCATATCATCAGGTTCGTAGTTGAAGCAGGAAGTAAGCGTTGGCTCTCTATAGGCATGAACACAAACACACACACTTGATCTCCGTGCCAAATTTCAGCCTCCTAGGGCGAAAACTGTGCCCGCTAAAGGGTGGTGAACTTTTTGTGGACCGACCAACCGACCGACCGACCGACCAACCAACCAACCGAGTGACCTTGAGTGAGCTGGTCGCAGCTAAAAAAGGGAAGGAATGGTCTGTTACCAATAGGTCTGCATCATCATCCAAATCTTCATCTCCTACTTCTTCATCGTCAAGATCTTTCATACAGAGCGCTGCCATTCGCTCTATTTCAACCATGGCAACAGGAGCTAGATACAGCCAAATACAATAGAAGCATAATTAGATTATCTAGCAGCAGCAAGTTATGAGGGAGTTAGTACCAAATCAAATCACTAGAAATCTATTGTCATATGGATGAGACAGACAGCTCAAATTGTGCTTTTCATTGTGCTATATCCAGCTAATTTCCAGATCTTCTATAGACGGTTTTCACCAGAGCGCAACCCCACAGCACTTCCTTTTTCTCAGCATTCGGCAAACTGCAGAAATATTCACTCGACATCGTTACTTTTGTTTTCGCCGCTCAGCTGTATAGACGGTTTTCACGGAATGGTCAGTCCTGCACTTGAATGTTTTTTTTTCTTTTATGTCCATAGCAAACACTGCAACAGGAAGTGAGTGGGGGTTCAATTTAGAATGTTTTTGTTGTCAAGTTAAAACCGTCTATAAAAGAAAAATGTGCGATTCTTTCTCACCTCTGCCTTCGCCTTTCTTGCCTGGTGACCTCCCATCTCCTCCTCCTCCCATCAGGACCAGAAGCTCTGCCTCCAGCTCTTCCTCGTTTCCCCCATCATCCATCCCGCCATCTGGGGAAAGGTCAAGGAGCAGCCCCATCTAAGAGAGCGAGAGATAGACAGACAGACAGACAGACAGACAGACAGACAGAGACAGGAGGAGACAAGACACACACAGATGGAGACAGACACAGACACAGGAACAGAGACAGATAGAAAAAGAGGGAGACAGAGAGAGAGAGAGTGTGAGTGAGTTGCTGAATTATCCATACCTGCTGTATTGCTATACCTACTAAGGTGACTGAATTGAAGATACCATAATCAATTTAATATTATGGGCAGTACCTGTTTGGCTCGCGCTGCCCCTTGACCCCGGACAGGGGGGTTCCGACTGCGACTCATTAAGACTGCTAGTTAGCTAGAGGTGACTGACAGCAACTGAGCCGAGAGGGAACAGAGAGAACATGTGCGTACAGACAACACCATCCACTCTTCATACTGTATGAGTTACATCGGAGATTTATAGCAGTTGCACAGGTTACTATTTTGAATACTAATTTAAACGTGCATAATGTCATCGAGGGCTCCACTAGTTAGTTACGTTAGCTAACAGCTAGCACGAGATTTGATAAACAATGTCAGTGCAAAGCGAGCGTATTTACCTTGTCACACAACTTCCACGGACCGCGGTGTTAGTTAACACCTCGAGGGTTTTGCCTATTCAGTCACAATACTGCGCAGAAATAACAACAAAACGCTGAAACAATTAGAACGAAATTCGATGTGTCAAAAACAACAATGCTGTGGAATTTACTTCCGCATTGAGTCTCCAGTGGCAACGCTTTACGGCTTGAGCGGAACACGCCCATTACTGACGTAAAAAAAACTTGGAAGAGTAGCGCCAAGAAAATACAGGTGCGTGGGAAAGATTGTAAACAATTAGAAATCAAATTGCCACTATCAGTCACGGCGAATTAATTTAATTCACGGAAAATGTTATCGGAACATTCGCTAGTTATGTTCAATACTCATTTCTTCAGTCTAAACTTTCTTAATGCAGCTTAATGCAACTATGGCTAAACGTTAGTTCAGGGGTTTTCAAAATGGGAGGCGAGGCTCAGTGAATGAAAGTGAAACCAGCATTTACTTATTATCAAAAGGAGATCACATAGATAGAATAGCCTACATGTGTATGATTTGGTTAAAGAGATAGTTCAGAGATACATTAGTAATGTATCTCTGAACTAACCAAATCATACACATGTAGATTAGTTTTGGGGAGGTTTACTGTGAAATAAACAGACCTTATGTATTTGGTGTCGTCTGTTTGAAACATGTTAGAATTTGAAAACCCCTGAAATAATGAAGCAAACCACCTACTGTAGTTGGCTAGTAAACCAGCTAGCTAACATTATGCTGTAGGCTAGTAACGGGATGCAATAGGCTGTTTGGTCACGTTTACACATTTCCTACTCTGTGTTGTCCCTTATCAGGGTTTTTTTTTGGAAAGGAAGAAGATGTCCAAAGGAAGAGCAAAGATCACAACCGACAGTGGTAATGGAGATTGTTTTTCAAGAGTTTTTGACATACTGTATCAGATATATAAACTACATTGTCATAAAAAAGGCATTATAAGTGTTCATCAGTGTAAGTGAATTCTCCAGAGTTTCTGAATTTAATAAACTCATTTGCTCACTCTTGTTTTTAAGGAGTAGCTCCAGGCCAGACTAGGTCGCTCAGGTCAAGGAAGAGGGAACTCCCTGAGGATCAAAGTAACCTTTCTGATATTCTCCAGCCTACACTCCCTCGTCAGGTATTTTAAGTGGTTGAAATATTTAGTCTAGACAAAAAAAAAGTATTTTACTACTAAGACACCTTATTGACACTGAGTCTTGTATTCAGAACACCGAGAGAAATGACTCAACAGTGCCTGCCACACCTGCACAGGCTCCCCAGTCCCCTCTGCAGGAATGTGCCACAACTTCAACTCACCAGGAGCAGGCAGCACAACAGTCCATTCCTGCTATACAACATGTCAACACAGAGGACAAATATTTGGTGGCAGCAAGCACTTGCTCAGAGCAAGCAGTGGGTAAAGCAGCGGAAGGCACAGGGCAAGAGGAGACTGTGTTGACCGATCCCAATGATGAAGCTCAGCTCGAGGACCTTGGAGTGGAATCCGCCAGTGATAATAACCAGAGTGGGGAGGAAGAGGATGCGACGAAGACAGAGGAATCAAACCGGTCGTTGTCTCACACGTCTTCAGATCAACCCCAGCCCTCCTTGCCAGGGGGAAAGACAGAGGATGGATCCTGTGTCGCTGTGTGTGAAGAGCAACGACGTGGAGGAGGGAAAAACCTGGAGCAGAAGATGGAGAGAAACCAAGACAGCCAACAAGAACCCAACAGTGTGTGTGGGGGCGATGACACGGGGAAGGGAGTCACCAAGGAGGTGGCGATGGGGTTTCCAGTCAAAAAGAAGAGAAGGATGGGTATGTGTCGTCTGACGGAGAGGGAGCGCAGTCATATGTTGCAGACACTGAAACGTGAAAATGGGCACAACGGAACAGAGACAGATGAGCAGGAGAGTGCTGATAATAAGATGGATCTAGTTGCTGAAGAAGAGATTATACCTTCAATCCCATCATCATCCTCACCTGCAGACCTCGCAAGAGTCAGCATCACAGCCTCAGAGCGGAGTGAGGCAGAGATGAAGCTTCAGTCAAGACACTGTGGAACGGAGGACAGGTCAGAATTCATGAATACAGACCTAGACTTGAAGTATCTTCACTTCTTATGTAGATTTATATATTGTTATTATGGGACGATATGCTTATCTCACGATATGATTCAATACATGATATGAAGTTCATGATTCGATGCAACCACGATACGATAATAAATGTTCAATGACAACAGTACGACTGCAGAATTATTTGAGGCACAAATCTTTCACGTAATGGCACTGGCTTGCTTTAAAGTATGAAACAATAATTTTAAAATGTCATAACAAAATGTAATTTTTGTAAAATTTCAGTAAAGAGCTTGTGAAATTATGTAGCCATTATTGCAATTAAGTTTTCTGCCCCACAGTGCATGTTATTTTTTTTTCCAATATTTAATTTTATGGTTTTTCAGAACATGAGAAACAAAAACAAAAACACTCAGACAGGAAAAGGGAAAAGAAAAAGACAAAAAAACAAAACAAAAACAAATATACATTTCCAACTTTCCAAAGTGGTGCTACCAGTCACGTAACATGCCCATGTGCTTTACAAAATATACTGTGCATTATAGGATCCATTATAAGTGGTCCATAAATAATCGGCCGGGTGAGTCACTTGTCATTTTTAACCTCGTCAAAATAGGCCAGGAACGGGTCCCAGATAACCAAAAACTTCCCCAAAGAATTAGTATTTTGGAACCTGAGTCTCCATACGCACAACCGAGACCATGTCCATCAGCCACAGCTGAAAAGAAGGTGGAGAGAAGGACTTCCACTCCTTAAGAATTACCTTCTTGGCAACAGTCATACCACTGTACCAGTCAAATATTTTGGCCCAGAATCCGGACAGTGAAGGGCAAAACCAAAAAGCATGGGACAGTGTGCCCTCCGACACCCGACACCTATCACATAGTGGCGAGACAGAAGGATATATCTTGTGTAACCTCTGCTTGGAATAGTGAAGACGATGAACAACTTTAAATTGGATCAGCTGGTGTCTACTATTAACCGAGCAGAGCTGGACCACAGACAGACTCCTGTCCCATATGATTTCAGATAGATCAACACCAAGTTCCTCCTGCCACACCTCTCTGATCCTCTCAGTAGGGGCCTTAATGCAATCGTCGAACAAACACACAAACCTAGAAATAAGATGCCTGGAGTTGGGAGGGCTTAACAAAACCTCAAAAAAAACATGTTCATTTGGGAGAACTTCAAAATCATGGATCTTGGATGGGACATAATGTCTAGCTTGTATATATCTATAAAGATGTGTTTGGGGCAACTCAAATTCCCTCTTCAGAAGATCAAAGGATGCAAATTGGCCATCAATATACAGGTCTCTGATGGAGACAAGCCCCTTCTCACTCCAGGCATGGCAAATTCTATCTGACCATGAGGGCAGAAAAGAATGATTAAAACAAATTGGTGTATGAACAGAAACATCTGGTATATTCAAAACTTTCCTGACCTGGTTCAGAATTCTGACTGAGTTTTTTTAGGACAAAACTCAAACCTTTCAAAATCCCAGGCTCCTCTAGCTTAGAAAACAACATGGCTGGCAAGGAGGACCTGGCGATAGAGCCAACCTCCATTTTTAGCCACAGGGGGGACCCGTGAGTTAAATTGCCAGGAATCCCTTGTCGCCAAAACATCAGAGCCCTAACGTTGGCTGCCCAGTAATAATGCCTAAACAATAAACATTGGTAAGGCCAGCCCCCCCGCAGACTTAGGTTTTTGCAAGTGAATTTTAGCAATTCTATGGTTTTTATAATTCCAAATATAGGACAGAATTATGGAGTCCAGCTCTTTGAAGAAAGCTGATGTAAGAAAAATAGGGAGGTGTTGACACAAATAGAGGAACCTGGGAAGTGAAACCATCTTAATTGAGTTTATACGACCAATCATAGACAAAGGAAGGATTTTCCAGCTTTCTATACATTGTTTAAGCTTTGAAACAAAATCCCTAAAATTCAACTTAAATATTAGCTTAGGATCTTTGGCTATAGCCAAGATAGGTGAGGCGGCCCTTTGCCAATTTGAATGGGAGACTCTCCAGGAACCCAGGAGTGAAGAGATCAGAGAGAGGCATAAAGGCACTCTTTGTCCAGTTAATTGTGTGTCCGGACAGCTTACCAAAGGAGGTGATTAGTTCTAGGAGAGGGGGGATCGATTTTTCTGAGTTATGCAGGTATAATATTACATCATCGGCATACAAACTGATACGCGTCTCGACACCTCCGATCTCCAGGCCTGCAAGGCTTGGGTGACTACGTATTTTTAAGGCAAGGGGCTCGAGCGCAACGGCGAAGAGGGCCGGCGAGAGAGGGCAACCCTGCTGGACCGAGCGAAGTAATGGAAACCTGGTTGACTTGTCGCCATTGGTTATAACTGAGCATGCTGGACTTGCGTATATAAGCTTAACCCAGGATATGAATGATTTGCCAACCCCCGAATCTGTGCAGTGACTCAAACATATAAGCCCACTCAACCTGATCAAACGCCTTCTGTGCATCGAGTAGGGGTGTCACGATACACTCAGTTCACGATACGATACGTATCACGATACTGGGTTCACGATAACGATACGATACGATACGATTTTAACAATATTTTTTTAAACTTGAATAATGACAATATATGACTGGAAAAGTAGTATTTTATTTGAAATGCACAAATACAAAACATGCTGTTGTGGGAAATTGTTATTACAATAACAACTAGAAAAAACATGAGATTGGAGATAAGGCTTATCTTGAAATAGAATGAGTTACACCGTCACTTAGATTTACTTTGAACTAAAAGGTTTCTCAGCAGTATAAATTCTCATTATGCATCTTCAGTTTTTCTTCAAACTCAAACAACAAGACTTTTCTTAGTCTATTTTTTATGCATCTTCAATTTTTCCTGTCAAGTAAACAGTTTTGCCAGAAACTCAATTGAATGGTTTCTCTCCTGTATAACTTCTCATGTGTCTCTTCAGAGACTTGTTCAACTGAACTACTTTCCACACATTGAACTTCAACAAACAAAGGCTGAGTTTCCCAACAAAGAAGCTTCTTAAGAGTTAAGAAGCTTCTTAACCCTTGTACCCTGCTAACCCGCTAACCCTTAAACGTCTGCTGGTCCATGTACATGCACCTTGATATTAATTTTTATTTTTGATAGTCTTAATTAATTATTTTTTTATTTTTTATTGATTCTTATCCATTGGTAACTTCATCTCTCATACCTCATATCGACATTTCATGCTCACTGAATTTTAACCCCTCAAATGCCAGTTTACTGTATTTTCTGTACAATAAAATTTTCAGTAGAAAACACAAAATATTATTTTTTTCCCTTCCCATGAATGCCACCTGGTGGCGCTGTGGTGGGATTATCATAGCTATGGATTGATGACATTTTTGGCGGAGGAATTACTTTATCCCAGCTTCCATCTTTTGAGAATTGCAAATTTGCATTTTTTTAACTTTCATGGATCTTGATATTAGTACTTGTTTTTTATATTTATAAGTAAGTATTTTCTTATTTTTTATCGATCCATATCCGTTCCTGATTCCATTCCTCCCACCTCATATGCGTAGTTGAACATCCTGCTCAAAACACACGCTTGAGCGACACCATTTAGGCCATGAGTGAGGGAGCACAGAACTGGCCTCCATGGATGACGCTCTGACCGCCTCCGCCGCCCAAGGCGCTCCTTCGTGGGCATCGGATGTTACTGTGGCCCGCTGCGCCTCGCAGCTTTTGCCTGTCTCAACGCGGAAGTCATTGAAACCTCTTAGAACGGCAATGATCGCGACAAGATTACACATCTAGAGTCACTTTTTGATGCCGATTCCGAAAATGCTCGTCATGAGTCTCTACAACGAACGGGCGCGGAGATACGATGTAGTTTCAACTAAGGTAAGTTTTACAAAAAAAAACATGAAACTGCCCATTTTCGACTTCGAGCTAGTTTTCACAAGAAACGCAAATGAGCTTCATCCTATGGAATCAAATAAGGGCCAAGCTTCAAATAATTAGTTTGCACCGGAAAATCCGCGTTCGCAGGTCATATGACCATTTTTCCATGATTGATAACTGCAGGGTACTTTTCATGTAAATCTCCATGTAATTGGTTGCTGTGCTGTGCTGTGTGATGTGCTGGGGAAATAGCGGGGGGGGGCAAACACAATAGAAACTACAAATTTGATGTCTTGAGTCGAACTGAGAGGTGTAAGATCAGAAAAATAATTATTTTTGGGGAAAGTGGCTGGGAGTCGATTTTTTTTGTTTGTTTTTTTGCAAAATTAACATTGAAGTCAATGGGAAAACTATGCAATGGATGTTGAAGCCTTGTAACTCAACCAAATGTTCAATCAACCCCAAGGTTAGATATTAAGGTCAAATTTCAAGGTATTTGGTACAGGATGCCCGCTGAAAAAAATTAAATACATTAATTTTGTAAAAATTTCCTGGAGGTCTCAAAAAGGCGGTTTTAATGGGAGTCAATGGGCGTGCCGGTGGACCCCAGCAGACGTTTAAGGAGTATTTGAGTTTCTGGGTGCCAGGACGATGTTTTTCTATTTTTTTCAACGTGAATTACCATAATAAACCATAAAAACAACCTGTGCTTAATCTTACACTTTTCGCTCCAGGATTTTCCAAATTACACTTACGCGATTATTGCTTCGCACCAGCTGGGTGGACCAGCAGGGAGTTAAGAAGCTTCTTAAGGAGTTAAGAAGGCTCCAAAGAAGTGTTTCCCAAACGCCTTCTTAACAGTCGAGAAAAATAAAAAAAATAGAAGGCTCTTAAGAAGCATCTTAACTGGAGCGGCTCACTTGATGGCACTCTGAGCCCAGCAGTGGGCCACGACTCAGTGGTTGAGAAACACTGTTAACACCTAATCATGGTCATGTTAAACTTTATTAAACATTATTTATTTCAGACATGGACTGCAGTTCAAATTGCTTTATATACACAGCATACAACAAAACAGAGAAACACTACAGAATTTAAGCGACCTTGGGTTCTGTGAAAGGTGCTATATAAATCCACAACATTATAAAAGGAATCCATTCTGATTAGAGAAATATAGCCTACGGTAAAACATTTAAAACACAAGTAACCATACATACAGGGGAGATTTTCAAGTGTTCCCCAATTTTAAACACTAAAGGGTGCATGAAAGAAAGGAAAAAGGGAAAAACACAAGAGGAAGAGTGGACACAAGTATCTCCTTTTGCCTGACGCGGCTGGATCTGCCAGTGTTTTGTCATTAAGAAGGTGTTAAGAAGGCTCCAGACCCTTCTTACAAAACCTTCTTAACGAAAGATCATCTTAGCGCTAAGAAGCTTTTGGGAAACGCAGCCTTCTTAACGGAGGATAATTGGAAGATAATTTTAGGCTAAGAAGCAATCGGGAAACGCGTTGGCTTTGTTGGCTTCTTACGGGAGCCTTAAGAAGGGTCAAAGAAGCTTCTTAGCGCTAAGAAGCTTTTGGGAAACGCATGCCTTCGTAAAGAAGCAATTGGGAAACGCGTTTGCTTCTTAAGGGGGCCTTAAGAAGGGTTGAATTAGCTTCTTAGCGCAAAGAAGCTTTTGGGAAACCCAGCCTTTAAGACGTTTCTTTGTCTGCTTTTGAATTTTTTTTTTTTTTTTTTTTTTTTTTTTCTTCACGATATGAGATTTCATCTCAACGATACATATCGTGACGTTTTACTATCGCGAAATTTCGTGGGACGATATATTGTGACACCCCTAGCATCGAGTGATAAAATCGCCGCACCACTGGTCATACTGTGATCCGCATATGTGGTATTGAGGAGGCGTCTGACATTAGAGAAAGAGAACCTATTCGGGATGAACCCTGTCTGGTCTGGATGAATAATGGATGACAAATGTTTATTTAGCCGGGTAGCCAGCGTTTTAGTGATTACCTTTCTGTCAAAATTCTGGAGCGCTATGGGTCTGTAGCTGGCTGGATCAGCTTCATCCTTCCCCTTTTTTTAAATGACAGAGATGTTAGCTTCATATAATGTTTTAGGCAAGACTTTGTCCTTCACAGAGTTAGATGCCATTCTGAGGAGGAGTGGATCGAGAGTGTTGCAGAATTTCTTGTAAAATTCACCACCACATCCATCCGCTGCAGCTGCTTTGCCTGATGGGAATGATTTAATGGCAGAAATGATTTCCTCCAATGTTAAATCAGAGTCTAAGTCCTCTTTGGCAGCATCACTTAGTTTGGGTGTTTCAAGAGGGTCAAAAAAGTCATTCAAATCAGATTGAGCGGTTAGACGAATAGAGTTCGCTATAGAACTCCTTAAAACGGTCATTCATCTTCTCAGGGTTAGTCAGCAGGGCGCCCGTCTTCGATGTAATGGAAAGAATTGACCTGGAAGCCTGAGCGCCCTTAAGCTGCCGCGCCAGGAGCCCCTCAGGCTTATCTCCCAATTCAAATAGCTTTTGTCTCAGTTTTAAAAGAAGAGTATTTATTTGACCACCTAAGATGCAGTTATATTCATATTTTAACTTCCACAATGCATGTTAACATTTTTGAATTGTGACATACTGAATTTCAAATGTATCATCCGGTACCTAAGTGTTATTTATTTTCACTTCCACATCATCATGACGACAACATTGTTTTTGATCTCACAGGGCAGAAACAGAAGTCCACATTGCCATGATGACCTCAGATGAGAGCAGTAACGTGTGTGATCCAGGCTGCTCAGAGGGAGAGAGCTGCCAGACTGGGTCTAGCATACCGCCTGATCTAGGACAAATCAATGAGCCAGAGACGGATCCCCCCGCAGAGAAGGAGGGGCGTTTGGGAAAGCATCCTCTGATTGGGGAAGAGCAACAGGAACTGGAAGGAAGCACAGTTGAGATTATGGTTGAAAAATGTGAGAAGCAAATGCAAGATGGGGAACCTGGCACTGGAGAAGCAGACCCTTATCCTGCCACCGGCTTTTCAACTGAAACGCCTGAGAAAGAAGAGACTGAGAGAGAGCCGGAGGAGGCCGCCCCTCTGCAGGTGGACAGTGTGGCCGGAACAAGGGATGGGAGAGTGGAAAGGATGGGAGGTGAGGCCCAGGACGGAGGTGAGTCCCAAGACGGTGATGGGGCTGAAGCAGGGGCTTCATCTGCACACACCGGCCCAGGAGGGATCCTTTGTGGCTCTGAGGAGCTCTGCAAGGCTGCAGTGACCCCTAGTGGCTCAGAGGGGAAAGGAAATGTGAGAGGGAGCACCATTAAAATGTTATTGCAGACCTTATAACTTGGAAAGGGTGCTGAAGAGTATTAGGGCCATTCTACTGTTGTTGTTGTTGTTTTTTACTGCAGCCTAGGGGAGGGCGGTCTGATATTAAAGTCACAAATTTGCAAGATAATTTTTTTTTAATTCTGAGTTTTATTTATGCAGGCAAGTCATTAAGAACAAATTCTTATTTACAGTGGCTGCCTGTGTTTCCCCCCTCACAAATCTATGTTATTTTCTTTCTTTCTTTTCATTTCTGAGTGTTTTATTTCTCTCAAATTTCTGACTTCAATCTAAGAATGTGATTTTCTTTCTCAGAATACCTCCCTCCTGCCGGCTTAGGTAAAAAATAATAATTAAAATACATGAACCTATAATGGCCCTAATACTCTTCCATAAAATGCAGATTAGTAAACTTGAGTATAGACTAAGAAGATGCATGTTGTTGTTGCCTGAGTGTATTATTGTTTGTCACAGTGCGGTCCTGATGATAAGCCCAGCACAAGTCCTCCTGTGAGCACTGAGCAGACCCAGGACGCCCCTGACCCATTTGGATCTGGGTCCTTGGATGATGTGTCCGACTCCCAGCTGAACGACATTGTCCTGATGTAAGGAAGAGGGAAGGACAGTAAGGCAGGAAAATATCACTGAAAAAAGTGTTTACAGCTACATAATATTGGTTTTTATGTGAAATTAACAACTTTGTAATGCCTTAGCTCTCCAACTTCTCCCCCTCTCCCCCATCCAGTGAGGAGGTGATGGGGGCCGATGGAGGACATGGAGCCTCAGACTGTCATGAAGATGCTACAGACCTGGTCTGTGGGCTGATCAGGGAACTCTCATCTCTGAAGTTAGTAACTGGCGTCCTCGGTCTCTCACTCATGTTCCCTCTCACTTTCCATCTATATTACTTTTTTATCCCTTTTACCACCCGGTAGTCAGTGCATATACTAGTGCTGCGTGGGCGGTAGTCAGTGCATATACTAGTGCTGCGTGGGCGGTAGTCAGTGCATATACTAGTGCTGCGTGGGCGGTAGTCAGTACATATACTAGTGCTGCGTGGGCGGTAGTCAGTACATATACTAGTGCTGCATGGGCGGTAGTCAGTACATATACTAGTGCTGCGTGGGCGGTAGTCAGTACATATACTAGTGCTGCATGGGCGGTAGTCAGTACATATACTAGTGCTGCGTGGGCGGTAGTCAGTACATATACTAGTGCTGCGTGGGCGGTAGTCAGTACATATACTAGTGCTGCGTGGGCGGTAGTCAGTACATATACTAGTGCTGCGTGGGCGGTAGTCAGTACATATACTAGTGCTGCGTGGGCGGTAGTCAGTACATATACTAGTGCTGCGTGGGCGGTAGTCAGTACATATACTAGTGCTGCGTGGGCGGTAGTCAGTACATATACTAGTGCTGCGTGGGCGGTAGTCAGTACATATACTAGTGCTGCGTGGGCGGTAGTCAGTACATATACTAGTGCTGCGTGGGCGGTAGTCAGTACATATACTAGTGCTGCGTGGGCGGTAGTCAGTACATATACTAGTGCTGCGTGGGCGGTAGTCAGTACATATACTAGTGCTGCATGGGCGGTAGTCAGTACATATACTAGTGCTGCGTGGGCGGTAGTCAGTACATATACTAGTGCTGCATGGGCGGTAGTCAGTACATATACTAGTGCTGCATGGGCGGTAGTCAGTGCATATACTAGTGCTGCGTGGGCGGTAGTCAGTGCATATACTAGTGCTGCGTGGGCGGTAGTCAGTACATATACTAGTGCTGCGTGGGCGGTAGTCAGTACATATACTAGTGCTGCGTGGGCGGTAGTCAGTACATATACTAGTGCTGCATGGGCGGTAGTCAGTACATATACTAGTGCTGCATGGGCGGTAGTCAGTACATATACTAGTGCTGCATGGGCGGTAGTCAGTACATATACTAGTGCTGCATGGGCGGTAGTCAGTACATATACTAGTGCTGCATGGGCGGTAGTCAGTACATATACTAGTGCTGCGTGGGCGGTAGTCAGTACATATACTAGTGCTGCGTGGGCGGTAGTCAGTACATATACTAGTGCTGCATGGGCGGTAGTCAGTACATATACTAGTGCTGCGTGGGCGGTAGTCAGTGCATATACTAGTGCTGCGTGGGCGGTAGTCAGTACATATACTAGTGCTGCGTGGGCGGTAGTCAGTACATATACTAGTGCTGCATGGGCGGTAGTCAGTACATATACTAGTGCTGCGTGGGCGGTAGTCAGTACATATACTAGTGCTGCATGGGCGGTAGTCAGTACATATACTAGTGCTGCGTGGGCGGTAGTCAGTACATATACTAGTGCTGCGTGGGCGGTAGTCAGTACATATACTAGTGCTGCGTGGGCGGTAGTCAGTACATATACTAGTGCTGCGTGGGCGGTAGTCAGTACATATACTAGTGCTGCGTGGGCGGTAGTCAGTACATATACTAGTGCTGCGTGGGCGGTAGTCAGTACATATACTAGTGCTGCGTGGGCGGTAGTCAGTACATATACTAGTGCTGCGTGGGCGGTAGTCAGTACATATACTAGTGCTGCGTGGGCGGTAGTCAGTACATATACTAGTGCTGCGTGGGCGGTAGTCAGTACATATACTAGTGCTGCGTGGGCGGTAGTCAGTACATATACTAGTGCTGCGTGGGCGGTAGTCAGTACATATACTAGTGCTGCATGGGCGGTAGTCAGTACATATACTAGTGCTGCGTGGGCGGTAGTCAGTACATATACTAGTGCTGCATGGGCGGTAGTCAGTACATATACTAGTGCTGCATGGGCGGTAGTCAGTGCATATACTAGTGCTGCGTGGGCGGTAGTCAGTGCATATACTAGTGCTGCGTGGGCGGTAGTCAGTACATATACTAGTGCTGCGTGGGCGGTAGTCAGTACATATACTAGTGCTGCGTGGGCGGTAGTCAGTACATATACTAGTGCTGCATGGGCGGTAGTCAGTACATATACTAGTGCTGCATGGGCGGTAGTCAGTACATATACTAGTGCTGCATGGGCGGTAGTCAGTACATATACTAGTGCTGCATGGGCGGTAGTCAGTACATATACTAGTGCTGCATGGGCGGTAGTCAGTACATATACTAGTGCTGCGTGGGCGGTAGTCAGTACATATACTAGTGCTGCGTGGGCGGTAGTCAGTACATATACTAGTGCTGCATGGGCGGTAGTCAGTACATATACTAGTGCTGCGTGGGCGGTAGTCAGTACATATACTAGTGCTGCATGGGCGGTAGTCAGTACATATACTAGTGCTGCATGGGCGGTAGTCAGTACATATACTAGTGCTGCATGGGCGGTAGTCAGTACATATACTAGTGCTGCATGGGCGGTAGTCAGTACATATACTAGTGCTGCATGGGCGGTAGTCAGTACATATACTAGTGCTGCATGGGCGGTAGTCAGTACATATACTAGTGCTGCGTGGGCGGTAGTCAGTACATATACTAGTGCTGCATGGGCGGTAGTCAGTGCATATACTAGTGCTGCGTGGGCGGTAGTCAGTGCATATACTAGTGCTGCGTGGGCGGTAGTCAGTACATATACTAGTGCTGCGTGGGCGGTAGTCAGTACATATACTAGTGCTGCGTGGGCGGTAGTCAGTACATATACTAGTGCTGCATGGGCGGTAGTCAGTACATATACTAGTGCTGCATGGGCGGTAGTCAGTACATATACTAGTGCTGCATGGGCGGTAGTCAGTACATATACTAGTGCTGCATGGGCGGTAGTCAGTACATATACTAGTGCTGCATGGGCGGTAGTCAGTACATATACTAGTGCTGCGTGGGCGGTAGTCAGTACATATACTAGTGCTGCGTGGGCGGTAGTCAGTACATATACTAGTGCTGCGTGGGCGGTAGTCAGTACATATACTAGTGCTGCGTGGGCGGTAGTCAGTACATATACTAGTGCTGCATGGGCGGTAGTCAGTACATATACTAGTGCTGCGTGGGCGGTAGTCAGTACATATACTAGTGCTGCGTGGGCGGTAGAGGCCTAAATCGTTTAAATGGGAGTGTGATCTGTCCGCCGGTAGTAAAAAAAAACATTTATTTCTAAACAAAATAGTGGAAACACAGATAATACGGTTTTGGTGTCAAATTGAAACAAGCACACACTCTTCATGGAGTAGCCTATACCAACCTTTAAGATTGGCAAGAGCAACTTTTGGAGCGCAACCAGTGTTCAACTTTAAAATGTAATTGGTCCGTTTCATCCCCTTCAGTCACGCACTCCTCTGAGCTCCCATTGGCTAGACCAGTGGCATGCAAGTTACAACCTTGCCCTACTCAAGGAGCCACATTTGGGGGGGATCTTTGCAAGAGCCACAATCCAAAAAAAGTCCCTTTCCTCACTTTAAAAAAAAAATCTATTTACTTTAAGTATGACTTAAAAGAGCCTAAAAGAGCTTAAAAGAGCACCTATGTGCAGTGAATATGCCACTGTCTCTGACTTGTCTTATCACTATACTGCCTTATTGCTTGTTGTGTCTCTTGTTTTTGCACTCAAATGCCCTGTTATATTTGTACTATGTTGTAAACGGAGTTCACAGCACAAGAATTTCACACGTGATACTTGTGCCATGGAGTGACAATAAAAAATCTTGAATCTTGAATCTTGAGCCACACCTACCCATAAAGGAGCCGCATGTGGCTCTAGAGCAGGGATACTCAACTTGCTTTGCCCGGGGGCCACTTTCGTGAAATGATAGAAGGCCAGGGGCCAGTTAATAAACAATCAATATACATTTTTCTGTAGCGGATTGTAGGTGTCAGACGGAGTTTAGTCTGACAATGTTGTGCACACCGGATAGTTACTTAGGTTAAGTACACACATAAGTGCCTGGGTAGCGAGCAGCTAAATCATAGATTATTGAAAGATATTCCATATTCCAGACTGAAATGCTATAACAGAAGTGTGAGTATTGGCCAGAATTACATGAACATTTGGACACTTATTCAGCGGGTATCTTGCATTCAGGTGCACTGTAAAAAAGTTTTTTTTTTGCAATTCCATCGCGGGTCGCCAGTTGAGTATCACTGCTCTAGAGCCTGGGGTTGAGTATCACTGCTCTAGAGCCTTGGGTCGAGTACTGGGCTAACTCTCCACTCCCTCACAGACTTTAACCTCCTCCCTCACCTTCCTGCTTTTCTCCTTTCCATTACTTTTGTCAAAGAAAATCTTGCATAAAGAATGATAGAAAAACTTCATAAATAAGTGTTTGTCCACTCATTGCTTTCTTCCAGTCGGACTGTGATGGCCGCCCACCGAGAGCTGGAGAGCTTGCGCCGTGGCAACAAGTCTTCAAGGGGCTCCTTGCGTTGAGGATTTGGTTCAGGTCCATTCTGGCATGTTGCCACTCCACGAGTTCATAGGTAATCAGGCCACTCAGTTTTGGGTCATGCTTACTAACCCTTATATTCTTTAAATATAGGACTCATAATTCTCACTTGTGTTGAGTAGTTCTAAGGCTGAGTAGTTCTCTAAGGCTGGCTCATTTTCAGTGCTTTGTTTGGCTTTTTCCTAAATAAACTGAGTCAATAATCCAAGTATTTCATTTTATATTTCATTTCTTGAAGTATATTGATTCTGATGAATTTGGTTTATCCAGAGGCAAATGTGTGCACTGATTCTGATTAGTTTGACTTATCCAGAGGGAAATTTGTGCACTGCAAGGCCAGCTAAAAACCCACTAGGACAGTTAAAAGGTATGGGAAGACAGAAGCAAAGAAAATTTCAAACACAAAGGTAGTCAATTAAGATATTATTTTTAACTTTTGGTATACAAGACTTGGCATTGAAAACAAAGTGTGAAGAGCTGCTTGTGTTCAAATGCAGTTTTAAGAAAGGCCCACACACAAGGCCCACACACAATCACACATGAACAATCAAAATAAAATGGCATGCTTCAAGAACAGGTATAAGTAGCACACTTCAAGAACAAGATACACTCGGCTCAATTAAAATATTTAAAATGCTGGCATGGTGATGCTGACATACTGTAGGAAAGATGTTTCAGATGTCTTTTATAGCTAGTGTAATCCTTCAATGCATGGACAGGAAAATATGTAGTGTAACTAGGTACATCAGTCGTTTTAAAATAGCGCATGTAAAACAAACATCCATTAGGCTATACATTGGCATGTTTTTTTTTCTTCCCAAAAGTAAGTCGTAGAGGCACTGAGGCAGTCGCTATAAAAGTTATACAAAGTTATAAGCGCATGCTTTTAGTAAGCCACAAAGATTCATTAGAAAACACGTTGAACCAAGGTTAGTATGACACAGCAAACGTGCCAAGGCATGCAAAACAAAAACCAAACTTAATAAAAATTAAGACACACAAGGTAAAACAAAAACAAACCACAACGGGTCAGCCTAATTGAACTAGGCTACCTGGACAGCTGTTGGTTCAGCGTCTGGCCCTGGTATACACGGAGCTGTATGCGCTGTCGACCCTGGGGCAGAAGCGCTTGGTGTGGGCCTGGGCACCGGTGGCCCCGCACAGCGGACACACATACTGCCGTAGATAGGGACACATCACCTCTCCGGCCTGGTTCTTCAGGTGGTGGGAGCCATACACCAGCTCCGACTCGCCGTTGTGCTGGCAGAAACTGCACAACATGCGCTCGGTTGCAGGAGGTGCAGGCAGCTCCGGCGGCGCCTTGGAACGAGCCGCCTTCCTGCGCTCTTTCGCCCCCCGGGGACCCACCGGTATGGCGGGGGGCTTGCGGTCATTCTTGAGGTCCCCCTCCATCATCAGTGCGTCCCACAGGTCATGGACATGTCGATGAGCTGAGGAGCCCGTCTGTGCACATTCATTGGGGAGATGATTCACAGAGTGCGCCCCGACCTCGCCGTCACTGTGGCGCACCCCGTTGATGGCCAGAGACTCCAGCGCCTTGCAGAGATCATCCGGTTCAGAACGCGGAGTAGACGAGCCTGCCAGCGAGGACTCGTCATTCGAGACCTCTCGCCCCATCATCTCTCTGATCGTGTCCGATAGCCCCATGTAGTCTCGCCAGAGCTGGAAACCTTTGTTGTTGTCGGACTCCATGAAGCGCGGTAGATGGTGCAAAAGTCCCCAAACCATACCGTTCATTCTAGTGCCTCTCAAAACTTTTTTTCGCCTTTTCTGCCGAGTAAACCTTTGCGCTGTGCCACAACGGTGTACAGCCTACTACAGTCGAAAGGCACGCGACTGCAATCTTGATTGATAATTGGTTGCAAGTGGTGATCGAGGACACGCGCCTCGCTGGCGCCGCATCATGCTTGGAACCAATCAGATGGGGTCATGCACCAGGTGCGTGCACAGGGCGTGAGTACATTCACTCACCCCACCCCGCCCATATTTTAAAAGTCATGATTGCATTTTCTGTTGCGCTCCTACTCCTACTTTATTGGCTATAGGCTCGATTACAACAACCACAGCCAGCCACCTTCTTTGTACTGTAGCCTACTTAAAACGTGTGGAAAAAGAACATTACTGCAAGTCAGTGTTTATTGATAATGATCATTAAAAGGGGAAATACAGGAACAATAAGCATTTTCCACCATCCATCCATCCACGGTGCTAAAATGAGCAGTCTATGCGTGGAGCGTGGGGTGTGTGCACAATCCTCCCCACCACCCCATCATCCCACATCTCTGACTGGCAGTCAGCTTCTCTGGGTCTGAAAGAGAAGAGAAGGGCAGGGACATGAGAAATGAATTGCCATAGTGATGGTCTAAACTAGTGCATATAGCACACTTCTAAACAAATAATGTATTATGCAAATGTGTCACTTTATTTTGTATTTATATATTTTTAACAGATTTCTCCAGCATTTGCACTGCCTCTTCCACGCTGACTTGAAGTGACACTTTATACACTATAGTGTGTGTGTGTGTGTGTGTGTGTGTGAGAGAGAGAGAAAGAGAGCCCCCTCTCTCTCTCTCTCTCTCACAGAGAGAGGGGGGGTATTACATCAAACCATGAGGCTGGCAAAATGTTACCCATCTCTCTTTTTAACTATTGATTACTAGCAATGTTATAGGCATTTTATAAACCACAAGGAAAGATGAATGAATGACTGTAGGCTACAGTAGGCATTTAATCTTTGAAGATTTGAAGATGATAGGAACTTCTCTAGTTCTAGTGTAGTAGAGTAGTACTACTAGAGTAGTAGTAGTAGTAGTTGCTATCATGACGGACAATATTGGGGAGTATTAGATCTGTGCACAAAAGTAGCTGGGAAAAATTCTCTGTAAAAACAGAATTCATATCATTTGTAGTAGAACTATAGCTACAATAGACAGTTCAGTGTTCAGTCGTGAACGGCAGTTTAAAGAGTTTTTACTCGTTTCTAGCTTGGGAAGATGTACACACATCTCATCAACTGTATTCTTGCTTTGATTTTTCTTTGCAAGTAGATTACTGTGGAAACAAGATCACAAACATGATGGTGTGCTGTTGACTAACCTACGGCTGAACGGTAGATCGAGGGCAGAGTAGAGCTCAGGAGTGCTGGGGGTTTGAACTCTGACCCGTCCAGATCCTGAAAGAACAACGGTCTGCAAGTCTGTGGATGATGGAGTGATGGGAAGACAGCCAGATATACTCGTGGGCCCCAAACTTGATAAATCTGGAGTCAAATACATACAGGATTTTGGAGTGAAATGAATACATTGCATTGGCCTCCCACTGTTTAAGTGAACAGACTACAAAAACAAGCAAGCGTACTCACCAAGGACAGTGCTCTCTCTGTTGTTGCATTGCACTCCCTTACCAAACAGAGGCGACTGACACAGATACTGCTGCTTCAGGAGAGAGGCCTTCTGTTGCTCAAAATCCCGTCGCTGTAGACAAAGGAAATAACACTCGGAATACAGGAAATAACACTCGGAATACAGGAAATAACACTCGGAATACAGGAAATAACACTCGGAATACAGGAAATAACACTCGGAATACAGGAAATAACACTCGGAATACGGTCAGTAGCCTTTTTGAGACAGAATGTCATGAAGGGTGGAGCGTAATCCGTCTCTCGTGTGAGGAAGCCACACGCAAAATAAAACCTTTGGCCAGGATGCCCAAAATCGAGGTCTGATTTTCCTTCATATCCCTCATACATTTTTGTTTGCCTGTATGAATGTGAAATATGTCTTAAATTGCATTCTTAAAAAAAAGTCTTAAATTTAACTTGTTGAAACCCTGCAAACAGATCTGACTAGTGGTCAAAACAGCTTCCGCTTCCTCTCACTTCATGGCTTAGTCGGATGGCAGCGTCGGTGAAAGACTGCCTCTCCCTTTCAAAGTTCCTCCTCTGATGATCCAACTGCGCCCTGCGGGCCTGAAGGCGTTCCCACTCTTCCAGGAAATAGGAATCAGCCAGGTCAGGCGGGACAGAAGAAACAAGGCTATCCTATAGATGGAGAAACGGTAATGCAATTAGGTCATATTTGAGTATGTGGTACGCATACGGTATTATTTAGGAAAGCGCCCTACAGTGTACTGTACCTGTAGCAGCTGCTGTTGTAGTTTGACCAGCTGTTGACTCTCCTTCAGTTCACTTTCTAGTTGAGCCAAGAGCTTGTCGTGGTCAGTAGCCGCAGTCGCTTGGCCTGCACACGGTCCAGAAAGAATACTTAAATATGGGTCAAGCCCCAAAATGGTCCTGAACTTGTTTCTGGTGGTGGGCCTCTTGTCAAGAGGTTTCATTCGTTTGTGTCACAAGGCAAAAGTAGATTCCATCTTTTAGAAATTAAGCTCAAAAGTTTACAAGCCTTATAGGGGAATGTCTAAACAAGCATGATCTTTAAAGATATGGGTCTTTACCTTCAAATAGGAAGTCTTTTAGTCTCCTCTGCACTTTCAGCCAACCCTGAACCACACCCCCCGTCACATGGTCACCTAGTGCCAACTCAGTCTGAGCCAGCCTCTTGTCATTGGTTTGGACCTCTTCCTGGTCATCCACAAAGTCTGTCAGGGTCTTAAACAAGTTGTACAAACAATAATAATAATAAATATGAGATATTTGAAATGTATAGAAATATGAGAGAATACATAGCTTTGAGGTCAATACTACAGAAAGACCATCCTTTACAAATAATCTGTTTTGAGAAGTTCCCCCTTAGTGTCTCTTGGCCCCAGTAACAAGCAGCAGTTGTGGACACTCCACCGAAAAAACAATACCGATTTATTTGGCACATCGTCTCTCACACATCTGAAAGCTGTAGCAGTTTTGCAGACAGATTAATTTAGTTTGACACTTATTGAGAGTTGATTTGAGTCAAGTTGGGGGCCAGCGATGTCATCCATGCACAAATGACATCACTGGTCCATAACTTTCATCCTTACAGTTTTGCTCAGCATCGGCGTTTAGCTCAAAAAGTCTCTTTTTGTCCTTACTCGCTCCATGTCGACTCTGACCGCGTGCAGTAAAGAGGTGAGGCTGTGACGCAGCTTCATGGCCTCCCTGAGCTCGGCTTCTCGCCGCTCCAGCATCAGACGTAGCGTTGCCTCTTCTCGTCTACGAGGCCGAGAAATGCCAGAGAACAATTGTAGTAGAGGTATAGGAGGTGGAGAACGCAGTTGGGAGGTAATAACGCAGCAGAAAGCGCAGGACGACAGCAGCCAACCTACCTTGCATTAGACCTGACCGTTCTGACTGGCTGCTCTCGCCTCCCTCGGCCTCCAGGTGGAAGGTTCAACACCTCTATGGCTAGATAAGACAGGTACAAGGTGGGACACATGGTGTAAGAGTTATGTACTGTAAAGCAAAACATCTTTGTGCATTATGAATAATAAATGTAGAGAGATAAGCTAATTATTCTGTGGATTTAAGGCTGATTGACAGTAGATAAGAGTGAGCCTCACTGGGGCCTTTCTCCCGGCCTTTCTCAGTGAGCTGGGATAGTCTCCCCTTCAGTCTGTTGCTGTGCTGCTCTCTCCGCCTCAGGTCTGCCTCCTGCTGGTTGCTTCGCAGCTGTAGACTGTTGCACTGGCAAGAGGAAAGAGAGGCCATTTACACCTGGCGCTAACATGCGTTTTCTGTGATCAGATTGCAATCAGATTGTATTTTATCACTTCAGCCCGATTCCATTTACACCTGGCGTTAACATGCATTTTCTGCAATCTGATTGCAATCAGATTGCAGAAATGGTTGTCCTCTCAATCCGCATAAAGTTGCTGTATACAGATTGAGAGGACACATTGCATTTACACTTGTGTTCAATGTGTACACAATGCATCCCTGACCACCTCCGGAGGTGGTTTGGCCGATCAGATTGCAATCCTTCTTCAATGCGTTTTGGGGGTGTTTACACTTGGCATTTCAAGTGATAAAACACAATCTGATTGCAATCTGATCACAGAAAACGCATGTTAGCGCCAGGTGTAAATGGCCTCAGAGAGATGGGAAGGAAACTTTTTTTTTTTTCATAGGCCAGGGGGGTTAGAAATGCATTCCACTATTAAGTCTCACAAGCACACGTCCACCTTACCTTCTCCCTCTCCCATCGCAGCATGTCCTGAAGCCTGGCCACATGCTGGTCCCTCTCTTCAAGTTGCTCCTATAGGATCAAGAAGTGAAGAGTTTCAAGTTGTTTTGTTTCAATGACGACGACTGCTAGTCTCTCTCATTCACCCACCCTGAGTGAGGGTCCTTGGTCTCTGTGCTCCTCGCTGTCAGCCCACCAGGAGGCGCTGTGAGAGAGCTCGCTCAGATAAGGATTGGGGCTGCGGCGCTCTCTCCTACGGAGCAGACGGGGGTCTAATAAAAATGAGAAGAGCAGAGGGAAAGGAGGAGAAAAATGAAATGGAAGAGAGGTAGACAATTAAGGATCAGTAGAAAAAAGGACATGAGATTGTGTGCGTTGTGCAGCATCCAGTGTGATACTCAGTGGCTCTTACTTCAGTCAAAGATGCTCTTACCTGAGTCCTGGCTCCTTCCAGCTGTTCTCTGGCCACAGCTGGACGCCATCTGTTTGCCATATTCAGATAATGAACTGACATTTGAATCATATGTTCATGTAAATATATGGCACCTCAACTTGGTCAATAGTACAATCACCAGAGCACAGATATGTTTTGAGAAGTCGTCCCCCCCCCCACTTTATTTTTTACACATTTGAAAACAACACTATCAGACATTACTGGGATAATAGGGAGTGCAATTCAAATGTGTTTGGTGCCTTACCTGAACAGTGCCACTTCCTCAGATACATGCAGCCACTTCTATGACCTGCAGGTGATGGCACTTAAGATAATTAGCCAGTAACAATGGAGAACACTGCCTCAAGATAGAAAGTTCAAAGTTTCATTGTTTGGCATTTTTCTGTCAAACCGACCCCTCCCACAGTTTCACTTGTGTTAAGAGTGTTTTTAAACGGTTCTACTAACGGAAAAGTGAGATCGGCAACTAATTGTTATACCGCAAAGACCGATTTCAGACAAGCTCTTTAAATTGGCTGTTTGTAAGCTGTCCAGCAGCTCATTGGCCTACACTCACCTCCCTCCCTCCCTCCACAATCCACGTTTAATTGACACAACTAGGCAAAGATTTAGTTTAGCAGAACATTCTTCACGTGTGATTTTTGCCCCCTACCTTTTGTTTCTGCTTCTACCCTCTGGGATGTTTGACATTTGAACATTGAATTGAAGTTGAAGCAAGAGGCTGGATCTTCATGTATCCCATTGATTGATTGATTCAGCTCTTCACCTCATGGGCCTTTTTCCACCAGCAGCCATTTTGTGTCTAAAAAGCAGGAAGTAACACAGGTGCAAGCAACACATGAGGGTTTTCAACTTCCAATCCATTTGGGTGTTCCAGTTCCGGGGCCCTTGTTAATGTTTTGCTTGCACCTGTGTTACTCACAGGCCTTTTAGACACAAAATGGCTGAGGTGAAAAAGGTTAATGTCTTTGCGGTTACACTGAAGGTATTCCATACTCAAAGTGAATAAGGCATGAAGTCTGCATATCTTCAAGCAGTTTGCATAAATTATAAAGATTCAACAGTGATACACAACAATTCATGTGTCGAGAAAAGTAATTTAATGTCTGAAAAGTTGCCCACAGTAGCAAAGTTAAGGCAGAGTAACAGTATTAAAAACTGTTTACGGCAGTTTTGGTCAAAAGTAATACGATTCCAGTGTGTAAAACTGTTAATCCAACAAATCATAACATAATTCATGCATATTGACAAGTCTGGAGGTTTTAAAAGGAGAACTTGTGCTGCACGGTCATGGGTGTATCTGCCATATGCATTACCTTCTCTACCATGTATCATAATCCAAATAATTGTATACTTTTATATTAGTCTTGCTTTCTTTAAATTAAAAACAGCAACAAATATGCTAATAAAAGCAATATCCTCAGTGGAATGCACTAACAGGCCATTAAATATATACACAAATATGGAGAGGATGAAAGGCAAATTGACAATCATGTCATACACTAACAACAGGGAGCATCATGCAGCCTGCTCCTGGTAGGGTTAATATCTCTGTATCATTGGTTTTGTACCTGGTAGTAGTTATACACTGTATATATGCATAGTAGTTAGCTCAGCAATGTGTCAGTACCTCTGTTGGCCACGTAGAGTTAAGTCTTCCTAACGGAAATCTGTAGTGTAAAGTAACATGAAATACAGTCTATGCATGGCATGTCCTTATTCTGAATAGCACCTGGTTTAAAGTGTTCTTTCCCAACTGCTTCACAAAACACATGACGTTTTACATGTTGTAGTAGCCAATAACATGGCCTGAATTTCCCACATTGGAGACATACACTGTGACATGGACATGTTTAGTACCCGGCTAAATCAAGAACACATAAGTTTCAATATTTCAGCCCAGTTAAAAAAAAAAAAACATGTCAAGTTTGGCACTGGTTACAATGTAACTAATTGGAGTTATGATGCCATTAGTCTTGGCAAAAAAACAAGTGGACCAATTGCCTTGAACCCTTCAGCCCCCTTCAGCCCCATGTCCCATCATCCCAAGAAGGAGCTGCTGGTAGATCTACAGCGATATCAAGTGGAAGTGAAGAAAGCCTTTGACGGATAAAGATCGCAAATCCTCCATGTTGCTTTCTGCTGCAGAGAGAGAGAAAGAGCCAGATAATGGGTCAACTCACATCATTTACCAGAAGAAAAAAAAACACATCATTGATGATCAAACAACACATTTATCTAGGCCAGTGGTTCCCAACCTTTTTTCTCTTATGTACCCATTGATCTGTTTTGCCATGTGGATGTAGTACCCCCTCACTCATGCATTTTCTTTGTGCCACAAAGGAGACTATAGCCACTTTTACACAGAGATCCTGCAATATTGCCGTTACAAAGGCCCGCAATGCCCACAGCGTTGCCACAGAAAATGCTTTTACACAGAACCAAGCAGCCCCGCCATATTTCCACCCTGCAGTGTGCTTTTAGACAGCATCCAGCCCTCCTGGATTGAAGTGAGGCGTGAACCATTAACCTTATTAAGTTAAGGAGTTTAACGAGCAACTACTGTGAAGTGGCCTAATTAAGTCCATTCTGAAAGCGTGTTGACTGGACGTCCGCGTGTCAAACAGCTGTTAAAGCCAAAAAAACACAGCTGCAGTCTTATTAGTCTTATCTTTTTTCAGTTGTTTCCAATGAGGAGAGAGCGTATGCGGGCGTCTGCGGCCGCTGTGAAAGTGCGCTGCGCCCGTCTTTTTTCCGCCGTTTTTGTGCGTCTGCTCCCAGCGCTTCCAGCGGAAAAGATCTGAACTTTTCAGAAATGCGCTGGTGTCGAGCGCTCCTTTTCAGGCAACTAATCATATGGAGAAACTAGCTAGCTTGTTAGCTGTCAGCTATATCAAGCTAGCCACTGCTGAACTAACGTTATTTTCAATCTGCTTCCTTGCATATTGTGCACTGGGCTCACTGCTCCCCAGCGTACTTCCAGCATTTTAACTGCCAGGAATAGACGCCACATAGACACAATATGCAAGGAAGCAGATTGAAAATAACGTTTCACAGACTGCAGATATGCTTTGGTTAACTTATTTCTGATCGTAGAACTTCGGAGGTGGTTTTCCCTCAGTCCTCCTGTCATTTTTTTTTATGAATGAGCTGAGATTCCCGTCTTCCCGCGGCTTACCATTTTAAACAGACGTCGATTCGGGGTTGATACTACCTCCATTGGCGGAACGAAAGGTGTAACAAAATGACTCGCCATTCCATCCCTGTGACTTTAACACAGGAGGCGAGGCGTAATAATCCCCAATCTTTCCATAAACCCCCTGCAAGCTGCTCAAGTACCCCTAGGCCTAGGGTACACGTTAGGGGTGGGGGAAAAAAACGATACACCACAGTATCGCGATATTTTGCCTGACGATATTGTATCGATATTTGGACGCCAAGTATCGATATTGAAAAAAAAAAAAAAAAAAAATTGCAGGCCATGCCAGGCCACCGGGCTACTATAAACTTTAGTTCCAAGGCCAGCAGTAAACAAACGGTAGCATATTTTCATTTTGTTTTAACAGTAACAGTTTTGTCATAACAGTAATTTACAAATTCCCCAGTTACTGAATGGGCTGCACAAGATGTTTTGTGTAAGTGAAGTGAAGTTGCAAAAACTACATAAGTACAGTTAGTCCACACACACATCCAGTTAAGGTGGACTGTAAGTAGACTGTAACAAACAGTTCAGTTTGTCAGGTGCATGCAACTATGACATGACTTTATGAAAGTTGTTGGTCTGTCTACTTGACAATGTTGCTGCAATAAAATGGTTGAAGTCGGATGTACAGACTGAAAAATTGTTCTTATATAAATCAGATGTTGACAAAGTTTTCCTTTGGGGAAATCATTTGCAGTTGAAAAAGTAAGAAATCGCAATATATCGAAATATCGCAATATTCAATATATCGCAATATCGATATATCGCAATATCGAAAATATCGCAGTATCGCAATACTATCGTATCGTGAGTCGTGACTCAAGTATCGTTTCAGTATCGTATCGTGGGCATCTGGTGATTCCCACCCCTAGTACACGTATCCCTCAGTGATCTAGGCCTAGCTACACCTCACTGTGTTACCCATTTCATGTACTGTAATCCTATACATGAACAGTTCCCCTGCTAAAGAAGCAAACCTCTATGCACAATAAAATGTCCGACCTCAGAAGAGTGAGCAGGACTTGGGGGGTCTGAAGGGATTATCACTGGAGGGGACTCCGACCAGCAGGGGGTCCTTGGCGGCATTTTGCAGACAGAAGTTTCTCAAGTCAGCAGCAGCCTGGGACACCTACAGAGCCAGACAAGATCTGATGAAGATGATGATGATGATGATGATGGTGGTGGTGGTGGTGGTGGTGTTGTGTGTGTGTGTGTGTGTGTGTGTGTGTGTGTGTGTGTGTGTGTGTGTGTGTGTGTGTGTGTGTGTGTGTGTGAGAGTGAGTGAGTGAGTGAGTAAAACAGCCACAGCCTCACTATCATCGATATTGAATGCACCAGCAGGCTGACTGACTTGCTTACTCTAACGTTACTGTTAAGTCTTTTGCATAACATTTGCAAGCAGCAGCTGTCACATTAGCTAATGTTAGCTTTCCGATGCAACAGATAAACAATAACACAATTCGGAAGAAAGCTATATAACGTTATGTATATAACTATGATTGAATTAAGTAACTTTTTTGGAAGTAATTAAGCGTCGAGTTGTTTATTTTAGATAGCTAACACTAAACAGCTGAATTGTTGAAGTTGTTGTTGTTTAGTCTGTCTAAATTAAACGCTTCCGTGTCATGTGTTCAATTTCGCAGAGTACTATGATAAACATGTCACAAATATGTCACATTGCTGCAGCAAGTTTGGTTTGTCTCCGCCATAGATCCATGCATTCAACAGCTAGCGTTAATGTTATAACGTTGTCTTCCGTGTTGGTCTGCTGTCAGTGTTCAGATCAGGGGGTTCATACATGGATCATCATACCTTGATCCTGCGGACGCTGGCCTCTAGCCGAAGTTGCTTCACGGTCCTTTGCGCGATGATCAGGTTGTTGCTGGCGTTGTTGTTGGACATGACGACGACGGTTGGCACACAGTGAAGTTTCGGGGGGGATTCTCAATCAACTGCGGCCGTGTGTGTCCGAGCGGAAACCCTAAAACCCTCGACCAGAGTGCAAAAACATTGACAGCCCGAGACCCCGCCCTCTTTTAGTCAGCAAGTCTTTCTATTTGTCCCTGGGTCTATCCTTCAAAAAGTGCTGCTCAAGCCACGCCCCTTCGTCCTCTCTACCTCCCTCCCTCTCTCTCTCTGAAGGCAAATTGCAAATTGGATCCAATTTCATGCACCACACCATGGCCATGTAGTTGTAAATGCAAAAGGTGATTATGACCTCTCCAGTCTGTGATCATCAATAAGGCAAATATTCACAGTTTAGGATACTGTGTGTGTGTCAGTGTGTGTGTGTGTGTGTGTGTGTGTGTGTGTGTGTGTGTGTGTGTGTGTGTGTGTGTGTGCGTGCGTGCGTGCGTGCGTGCGTGCGTGCGTGCGTGCGTGCGTGCGTGCGTGTGTGTGTGTGTGTGTGTACCTATATATTATTTCAGTCAAACACACAGGGTAAATTCCCTGGTGTATTAAACCTCCAAAATGTATGCCTTTATGGCTGTAATGTCCACATCATGAGGCCAATTGATGCAAAACCTGGTAGGCTACACATATTCTCCTGAGTGTGCTCTACAAATCTGCCAATTCAACCACCACATCAATTGCATTTTATTGATCTATTGCATTTTATCACATCTCTTTCATGTTGTATTAACTAAAAATAATCTAAACACTAAACTCAATTTTGCCACACAGGCCGTGTTCGCTGATGATTTTTTTTTACAGAAATAACTCAACATTTCGTTTGTTAGAATCATGTTTTGATTGAACATGATTTTAAATTTGTTTGACAACAAACTTGAAGAAGCAGAAATGTTGTTTGCTCATTCATTTTTTAATGTAAACCATGTAGTTACTACTAGTATATTCCATTTGATTGTTTAATAAAAATTCCACAAAAAAATAAAATACAAAGTTTAACAAAAATAGATGTAGGCTATATATTTCATGATGATTTCATGTGGTTTAGAAATAAAACAGAGTTGCTATAGCTAAAACAGATCCAATATAACTGTACATACATAGGCTAATAACAGAAATTATACAACAGGGTGATTTGACTTAAACATACAATGTAATCCCAGTTTTTTGTATATGTATTTTCTGTTTTATCAATCAAAAGACATCTGAGATCAAAATAATATCATTACAAATATGGTGATATGTGGAACAAAAATCATTAACTTTTTTTTAATATAAAAGCATGAAACTTGGTACAGTTTGGGGTTCTGAACATTTTGCCACGGCAGCCATTTACTTTCCACCATAAATTCTGCATTTTGCCTGAACCTGAACCAAACATGATAACACAGAAAAGGTGATGTCTACCCCTATGTTTTCATGGTCAAGGATACAAGGATACAGTGTCATAAACCGTTCAGGTGAGTAGTTAATGGTGAATTCAGTGACCTTCTGAGAAGAAATACAATTAGTCCAGTAGTCAAGGGCGGTAGGGATATTTTGGTTCAGATTCTTCCAAAAGCACCAAATTTGGCATAGATGCTGCCCATACCAAAATACAATTCTTGACGGGTGCCGTGCCCCATGGGGCAGCCATATTGGCAAAATCCCACATGCAATTTTCTTTTTAAAGGCTAGAATGATACAATTATACCACTTTTTAGGGGGTTTCGTGGTCGGGTAATCTGATTCTGATCTAATGATTTCAGGTCAAGTTTACCCTTCAAAGTTAGCATAAAGGTCATTTTGGGGTCAAGTGTTTCTGCTGTAGATGTATATGTCGCACAAGTTTGACATCTCATCATTTGACGTTTACCGCTGAAGGTCACTAAACAAATCAGCAGATTACAGCAACAAGTTCAACCTTTATTGAAATAATTCAGAGATTATATCTGAAGTGGCAAAATGCTATACTGTATGTCGCTGTGTGCTGTTTAGCAACAACATACCAATAATAATGACTATTGCTACCTATACATTCTGGTTTGTGCTCTATGATGCCAGCAATACGTTTTACTGGCTATCATCCATTATTAAGGCACCCGCCTTTGCATTTTCAGAGGATTTTGCCTTTTTTTTTTTTTTTACTACAGTTGATTTTGCCAATATGCTTTGCTCACTGCAGTGGCTTTTTCCCTGAAGATCCAAAAGAAAGAAAAACAAAACAAGGTTATGGTTACGACAATAGTTCACAATACTGAGACATCAACCCTGATCAATACCAGGTTGTATTTCATACTCACAGTTGATTGGTCCAACGGTGAGGGTCTTGATGGGTACAGATGTGGAAACCGAGCGATACGCCCTTCTCGAGCAAACCTGTGAGGTGAGTGGAAAGATTAAGAGAGACCACCAAAACCCTGTTTCACAAAGTGGCATTGATCATTGATTGACAACAATCCGGTAAGAAGAAGGGAGGGGGCGTATGTCTTATGATTAATGAAAACTGGTGCGTGAACAACACAGTCATAGGAAGATACTGCTCGGAGGACCTAGAATATGTAATGCTCCAATGCGTGCCGTTCTGGAGTCCTCGAGAATTCAGTACAGTAACCGTGATGGGTGTATACATCCCCCCACAGGCAAACACCACAGCTGCGCTGAAAGAGCTGCAACGAGCGATCAGCGCACATGAGACAAAACAACCTGAAATGGCCCTGGTAGTGACCGGGGATTTTAACAAAGCAAACCTGAAAGGAAGAATGCCAACGCTGCACCAGCATGTTCACTTCCCCACTCGAGTCAATAACACACTGGATAAATGTTATACAAATATCCGCCACAGCTACAAGGCCGTACCCCGTTCACCCTTTGGCAAATCAGATCACGCCTCCATTCTGCTGTTGCCCAGGTATCAACACAAACTGAAAAAACAGCCCCCAGCATTCCGAACCGCCCACTGCTGGTCAGACGAATCAGACGACATCCTGAGGGACTGTTTTGACTGCCCGGTGGCCTGGCCTGGCCTGGCCTGCAAAAAAAAAAAAAAAAAAAAAATTTTTTTTTTTTTTTTTTTTTTTTTGCAGGCCAGGCCAGGCCACTCACTGAACAGCAGGCCAGGCGCCGCCTACTGGTTTACTAGTGGTTTTATTACTTTATTCAGGTTTAAAGTGGGTGCATCTCATTGTAAAATTGGACTTGGCCCAAATTGTTCTTCAATGTCAGGGCGTCATTGTAAAAGAGGGCTTGCGCTCTCAACTGACCTTTCCTGAATAAATAAAGGTAAATGAATGAAAAAAAAATGAATGAAAACGGCCCAAATTGGGCTTCAAACGGCCCAAATCGGGCTTCAAACAGCCCAAATCTGGCTTTAAACGACCCAAATCTGGCTTCAAACGGCCCAAATTGGGCTTCAAACGGCCCAAATTGAACTTCAAATGCCCCAAATTTTTCGCCGCCGCCCTTCGGACGCCGGCACGCGCGTCAGCCCGTATCGGCCTGGCCTGCTTGGTATCTAATGCCCGGCCTGAATTATGATCCCAGTCCGCCCCTGGTTTTGACCAAGTAGCATGGGAGGAGTTCAGAGTGGCAGGAGACCTGGGCGCATACGCAGAGACTGTGTCATGCTTCATTAAGAAGTGTACCGAGGACATAGTCCCGACAAAGAAAGTCAAAATAATGCCCAACCAGAAACCCTGGATCAACAGCGAGGTCAAGGCAGCCCTGCACGCCAGGACCACCGCCTACAGTTCAGGCACACCAGATCAATACAAGCAGGCACAATATGCCCTCCGGACCGCTATTAAAAAAGCACAGAGAGACTACGGAAGGCAGCTGGAGTCAAAACTGGACACCAACAACCCCAGACACCTGTGGAAAGGCCTCCATGCTGCTACTGACTTCAAAGAGGTGAAACGACAGAACCCCAGCACGTCACCCACCCTACCGGATGAACTCAACGCGTTCTACGCTAGATTCGACCCCTCTGCCAGAGCGCCTCCCATCCACCCCCCCCCTCCCCTCTCCCACCCCTCTCCCACTCTCCCCCCCCATCACCTCCCCCCACCCTCCCCCCCCTGCCACCCCTCCCCCCTCACCATCCCCCCCCCTCTCCGTCCCCCCACCACCCTTCCTCCCCCCCCCCAAAGACCACCATCCCTCCTCCCCCCCCCCGACCACCACCCTCCCCCCTCTCCCCCCCCCCACCAACTCCCCTCCCACCCCTCAGCACCCCTTCCCATTCACACCCAACCACCAACCCCCCCCCACCCCCCACCCACCCCCACAGATCCAGACCACCCTCTCACCATCACTGAGGATGAAGTGTGCCGGTCGTTCCTGCGTATCAACCCACGCAAGGCGGCCGGCCCGGATGGCATCCCCGGGCGGGTCCTCAAAGCCTGCGCTCACCAGCTGGCACCCGTATACACAGACATCTTCAACCAGTCCCTCTCCCTCCGACGAGTCCCCCCCTGCTTCAAAGCAGCAACAATCATCCCCATTCCCAAACAGCAAAAAGTGACCAGCCTCAACGACTGGCGCCCAATAGCCCTCACGCCAATAGCCAGCAAGTGCTTTGAGAAGCTGGTCATATCAAAGATCCGCCCCACACTCCCCCCGGACCACGACCCGCTACAATTCGCATACCGCCCCAACAGGAGCACAGCGGATGCAGTAGCACACGTGCTCCACACCGCCCTGTCCCACCTGGAGGGGAAGGACACCTATGTAAGAATGCTGTTCGTGGACTACAGCTCAGCATTCAACACCATAGTACCCTCCAGGCTGGTAAGCAAACTCAGGGATCTGGGACTAAACACGGCAATGTGCGACTGGATCCTGGATTTCCTGACAGACCGCCGCCAGGTGGTGAGGGTGGGCAACCTCACCTCCTCCCCACTGACCATTAGCATAGGAGCGCCCCAGGGGTGCGTCTCCAGCCCCTTCTGGTACGACCTCTACACCCACGACTGCGTGGCGACTCAAACTTCAAACACAATTGTGAAGTTTGCTGACGACACAGCGGTCGTGGGGCTGATCTCGGGGGGCGACGAGACGGCCTACAGAGAGGAGGTGGGGGTACTGGAACAATGGTGCCAGGACAACCACCTCTCCCTGAACGTCTCCAAGACCAAGGAGATCATTGTAGACTACAGGAGAGGGGGGGGCACACCCCCCCCAATCACCATCAACGGCACAGTGGTGGAAAGGGTGGACAGCTTCAAGTACCTGGGAGTCAACATCCACCAGGACCTGACCTGGGCCGGCCACACCGCCACTGTTGTCAAAAAGGCCCAACAGCGACTACACGGACTCAGGCGCCTGAAGAAATTCGGGCTGAGGAAAGAAATCCTCGGGGACTTCTACAGAGGCACCATTGAAAGCCTGCTGACAGGCGGCTTCACCGCCTGGTACGGGAACTGTACCACCATGGACCGCAGAGCGCTACGGAGGGTGAGGCGCGCGGCCCAGCACGTAACAGGAGGTGAACTGCCAGAACTGCACGAACTGTACAACCAGCGGTGCCTCAGGAGGTCCCTGAAGATCATCAAAGACACAAACCATCCCCACAACAGCCTGTTCTCCCTGCTACCATCAGGGAGGAGATACAGGGTTCCAAAAACACGCACAAATCGCTTGAGGAACAGTTTCTTCCCGCAGGCCACGAGACTCCTTAATATGCACAAATAGTGCAGTAGTCGTACCGTACCGTACTGCAGCTGCTACTATTACGGATGCCTAACGTTTAATTGTAAATTTAAGTGTATGTTTAATAAGGTGCCTAACGTTTAATTGTAAATTTAAGTGTATGTTTAATAAGGTACATGCTATTTGCACATGTATGTATAAAACGTCGAATTTGGAATGTCTGAACACGTCTAACGTATGCACATGACATGTGCACCTATGTGCAATGAATATGCCACTGTCGTATAAGCCACCGACTTGTCTTATTGCTTATAGATGCCTATTTCGTATTGCCTTATTGCTTATTGATGCCTATTTCTTATTGCCTATTACTTATTGCTTGTTGCCTATTTGTACTATGTCGTAAACGGAGTCCACTGCACAAGAATTTCACACGTGGTACTTGTACCATGGAGTGACAATAAAAATCTTGAATCTTGAATCTTGAATCATTGACTAAAGTCAGAGGGTTAGCGTGTGGCTCAGAGGCTTGGGGAGTAACAGATTACATGTAACGGGATTACATAATCAAATGTAATCACGATTATAGTTACATTTAGTAAAACATTTGATTACTAACAGGGTTACAATTTTAAAATACAGTACATTCTAGAATAAAGAATGATGCACACACATTACTACTCTTGTCTCACACAACACCACTCTGGTCCAACCTGCAGCCTCACGGCAGTTTGTGATGTAATAGGTAGTCTGCAGCCAGTTAGACCAGCTGACATTGTGTTGCCATTTTTCACTTTGTATTATTATTAATGATGAGAAACAGGGACTAGATAGATTAGCTGAAATCCTGCTGTAACAACATATGGTCTGAAAGAGCAGTGTGTGTGTGTGTGTGTGTGTGTGTGTGTGTGTGTGTGTGTGTGTGTGTGTGTGTGTGTGTGTGTGTGTGTGCGTGCGTGCGTGCGTGCGTGCGTGCGTGCGTGCGTGCGTGCGTGCGTGCGTGCGTGCGAGCGTGCGTGTGGGGAAAAATCATGCCCTCGGACTCTATTAGTCAAATGCAGGAGATTTGTTCGAAAGTAATACAAACGTAATATAAAGTAATCAGTTACATTACTTTAATATTGTCATGTGATAATTACATCACTGATTTAAAAATGTAACGGGGTAATTAGTAATTGTGTCCGATTACATTTTTCAAGTAACCCTCCCAACCCTGGTGGTGACTCACAGGAGTGCAGGGGGAGCTCCTCCGGTTACACAGGCTGAGGCTGCAGTGGAGGAAGATGTCCCGGTAGTCACTGTCTACCAGGAAGAGCAGGGCCGTGAAACGAGCCCGGAGGGACGAGCCGCTCTCGTCCACTGTCACCTGTCGACGGTCCCTGGAACACCTGGCAGAGGAGACAGACCACCACATCAATCACACCGTTCATGCTTTCATTCTTTTCCATTCTCTTTGCGCACAAACCTCTGCTGATGATTAACCCATTGATACCTGATGCAGCATTTGTGTGTGTATCCCTTTAAGAAGCCGCGAACCGCGTTAACGCGGTTCACGGTCTTAAAGGGATACGCACACAAATGAGGGATATACACACAAATGCTGCATCAGGTATCAATGGGTTAAAGGAGTGTGGACCTAATATAGCCTATATATCATTTGTCCCTTACTAGGCTACCTATTGGACCTGCAGACAATATTGTCTCCAGAGTCAAGCTGCTGTTGCCAGGCCTCTCGCTGCTAACAATGAGTTCAAGATATCACGGTGGCTCAGTGGTTAGTACTAGGCTACTGTTGCCTCACAGCGAGAAGGTGGTGAGTTTGAATCTCAGCCCCTGTCATGTACAGTATGTGTGGAGTGGAGTTTGCAGGTTCTCCCTGTTTGTGTGGGTTTTCTCCCTTAGACATGCAGCTCAGGTGAATTTGAAGACCCTAAATTGAGTGTAGGAAGTATTACCGCGGGCAGTGGCAGCGCCTGCTGTGGGGTGAGAGTGTGGGGTGTGATCAGACCGCTGTGGGGTGAGAGTGTGGGGCGTGATCAGACTGCTGTGGGGTGAGAGTGTGGGGCGTGATCAGACTGCTGTGGGGTGAGAGTGTGGGGCGTGATCAGACTGCTGTGGGGTGAGAGTGTGGGGCGTGCTGCAGCACAGACTGCTGTGGGGTGAGAGTGTGGGGCGTGCTGCAGCACAGACTGCTGTGGGGTGAGAGTGTGGGGCGTGATCAGACTGCTGTGGGGTGAGAGTGTGGGGCGTGATCAGACTGCTGTGGGGTGAGAGTGTGGGGTGTGATCAGACTGCTGTGGGGTGAGAGTGTGGGGCGTGATCAGACTGCTGTGGGGTGAGAGTGTGGGGCGTGATCAGACTGCTGTGGGGTGAGAGTGTGGGGTGTGATCAGACTGCTGTGGGGTGAGAGTGTGGGGTGTGATCAGACTGCTGTGGGGTGAGAGTGTGGGGTGTGATCAGACTGCTGTGGGGTGAGAGTGTGGGGTGTGATCAGACTGCTGTGGGGTGAGAGTGTGGGGCGTGATCAGACTGCTGTGGGGTGAGAGTGTGGGGCGTGCTGCAGCACAGACTGCTGTGGGGTGAGAGTGTGGGGCGTGATCTGGTTTTGTGGATAATCAGGTGGAATTGTAAATAATTGCACATTGAGACGCCGGATATGTTGGTTGGTCTTTGTGTTGGTTTTTGGAGTTATTTTGACAAACCCCATTTGGACTCATTGTTAGCAGCAAGAAGTTAGATCGACCACAAACAGACCAGTGACTCGGGAGCCGGTATTCTGTGCAGGTCCAAGTGCTGTATTATATGTAAGAGACAAATGATATATACCGGTAGGTCCAAAATCAATGAACTTCTCCTTTAAGAGGGAGACATACTTGTTCTGAATGAGAGAGTATCTCATAGGGTCATCAGGGTTGGAGGAGTGAGTGGCATAGCAGTCCTGGAGAACGAGCACGAAGCTCGGGTCACTCTCCTCCACAGACACGGCCACATACAGAGCGGAGCCCACAGGCAGGGAGACCTGGCCGGCCGGGTACGGCTCTGTGTAGCCGGAGGTGCGGAACAGAGACATGGAGGCTCTGGCTTTGGTACCCGAGCCAGAAATGCCACCTGCAAGGCTGTCAAGAAAACATGACACAGAAATGTATTTTCCCACATGGCGTTTTGTTTATGATGGTGAAAACCAATGTTAGTGGCAGATGGACAAAGACAATCATACAAAATATTGTTGAGATTTTGAAGTATATTATTATCAAGGGTGGAAGCAAATAATTGTATTTATCTACTCTGTAGTCTCTCCCTTTTAGAATTGCATGGGAAAAATCACATCTAAGACTGTTCTCTTTTCTAAAATGTAACTTTACTCAGAGTACATTTTAAATGAACTACTTTTTCCTTTTACTTAATAGATGTTTACCATACTTTTACTTCTACTTAAGTAAAATATCAACAAAATAACAGTACTTCAACTTGAGTAGGACATTTGAGTAGTCTTTCCACGATTTCCACAGTCATGAACAAAAATGAGAAAAGACTACATACCCTAGGTACGGTCTAACTGCCACATCCAGGCTGGTCTCGGTGTCCAGGGGATAGGCACAGGAGAAGGGAATATTGATAGGAAGGGGCAGGGACACATTTACAGGGTAGAGAAATAAATTGTTGGAGTAGATGGCATGGGTGCTGTTGGTCTGAAAGACAGAGGTTGATTGAATGATCAGTGAACTGAAGGATCAGGAGAGCCTGTGAGACTCAGTACCTGGCAGCAATTGTGACTTATGTAACTTCACCTTTGACCAGCCACACAGACACAGTACGGTGGAATAGAATAGAATAGAATAGAATTCGCTTCCAAAATAATCAGAGAAGAACTGGCAGTAGTCAGTGGTCAACCTCACCCTCAGTGTGTTTCCACAGATGCCTGCCCGGCGCTCCACTTGGTACCACACTGTGCCATCACGCACACTGAAGTCGGAGCAGTGGAGGTCTGCCAGGTGACCAGAGAGCGCGTTCAAGTCAGAGGAGGCCATGCTAGCCGAACGCAGACCTATTTGGATCTGGTCACGCCCACAAACGAGCCGAGGAGCCTGCAGAGGGCGCTGCACTAAAGTGAGAGATATGAGGCCAACAAAGAAAAGGAAAAAGGAAGGAAGTGAGAGGGGAACAAGAAAAGACAGTGAGTGAGAGACCAAAGCCAGAGGATTCTTGAAGGCAGAACCTTGACCTTGATTCGTTTTCAATGTCTTATATCAATACATCCCAAAACAAAAACAAGAAGAACGTACCTTCACAGACCACACCGGCATCTTCGTTATGATTACAGTTGTGGGACCCAAACCCTGGGTGGCTGCACTTAGTGAGGTTTGATTCACTGCCTAAGCACCTGACATCATCCAGCCAGATGGGCCCTCTGCCCGGTCCAAAACGTGCATTCGGTGGCGCTGACAGGACCCTGCCACAACCCAGCTGTCTGCACACCACCTGGGCATCAAGCAGGTCCCAGTCATCATCACACACCGTCCCCCACTGTCCACGGTGGAAGATCTCCACTCTGCCCGCACAGGAGCTGTTCCCTGAGGCCAGGCGGACCTGCCCCTCAGCTGCTGTGCTGTTGTCTGCTGGTGTTGAAGTGTTGCGGCTGCTGGTCGTCACCTGAGTGGTTGCAGTGATTGTTGGAGGTGCGTCTGTAGTCATGTTGGTGTTGCCTGCTAGTCAAACCAAAGGAAAAATCTCTGTGAACCCACAAGGCATCGGCAGGCCCCACTCAGGCCCACTGCCACTCAAATGAACAAGGAACTGCGTAGTTTCTCTCTACAGTAGTTCTTTTATTTGTGCATACTTTCTCTAAGTAAACTCCATTTAATCACGATGTTCTTAACACAATGTATTCTTGTTGCTGTAATTGTGGCTTATTGTGGTGCAAGAGGATGTCCACTCTGTGGTTTAAATTAATGCTCAGAGATCAAGTAATTTCACGAGTTATACATGATCAATAACAACTGTAGTGTATTTTAGAGAATGCAGACAGATTTACCTTCACAGACCACACCAGCGTCTTCAATGTGACGACAGTTGTGGGACCCAAACCCTTGATGTCTACAGTGTGTTATCGATGGCTCATTTCCTGAACAGTCAACATCATCCAACCAGATGGGTCCGCTGCCCTGGCCAAAATGTGCCTGAGAAGGTGCCGACAGGGCCCTGCCGCAGTCCAGCTGTCTGCACACCACCTGGGCATCATTCAGGCCCCAGGCATCATCACACACCGTCCCCCACTGGCCGTCATGGTAGATCTCCACTCTGCCCGAACAGGAGCTGTTCCCTGAGGCCAGGCGGACCTGCCCCTCAGCTGCTGTGCTGTTGTCTGCTGGTGTTGAAGTGGTGCTGCTGCTGGCCGTCACCCGAGTGGTGGCAATGGTCGATGGTCTTGAAGGAATCGCCGTTGTAGGTCTTGTTGGAGGTGCTGTCATGTTGACTTCTATTCAAAATGAAACATAAGCAGTGCAGCAATCAATGTGTATAGTAGTGTTCATGCAGTTCAGAGGGAGAACAACTTGGATATGGAATAGATATGTATTTTTCTTGTAACATTAAAATGAATAGATGAAATTTAAATAGCATGTAAAATATGTGCGATACCTGCACAGTAAGCAAGACTGCAAGTGAATGGCATCACAAGCTTGTAGACATAGTAGTTTCCAGAACAGTATTTGACATGGATAGGATTTGAGGGAAAGTAGCAGCAGTCGTCCGCCCAGTGGCCGCAGACGCTGCGTTGTACAATTCCATCTGAATGTGTGGGATGAGGGTCTCTTATCCACAGAGGAGCTTGGGTTCCACACATGTTTTTATCCACACAGCTCTCTGGTATACGAACACTGGCTTGCCCCAGGAACACGCGATACCAGCCTTGCCAGTTAACACTTTGGTCACAGTGTATCCCACCATTTAATCCGTTATCTGTTGCACGCCAGGCATCATCCAGTCTGGTGTAGTGCTCACAGGGGTCTATGCAGAGGAGGGTCCCGTTGACCCGGGTGCAGTCCGTGCCTAAGGGACAAGGCGTGCCATCACACTGGAACTGAACAGAGAGAGAGAGAGGGTCGCTGTCTAATCTGGCGTTGGAGGGAGGCAGCAGGCACTGGAAGGAGCCAGGTGTGTTCTGACAGAGCTGAGGGCGGGTGCAGGCGGGCTCTGTGAAGGAGCACTCGTCCACGTCCACACAGCCGTTCTCTGGCGACCAGCGATAACCTCGCTGACAGCAGGAGGAGTCACTGCAGAGTGTTGCACTGTAACAGGCCAGGCCGTCGCCTACGAAGCCGTCCTTACAGACACAAGAGAAGGAGGCCTGGCTGGTGAAAGTGTCGCCTCGCTCCCGTCTCACGGGCGACTCCAGGCAGCTGGCTTGGCCGTGACATCGATCACAGCTGAGGACTAGTGTTTCTGTGAAGAGTGTAAAGAACAGTTTGATACTGTGAATTTGATGTAGTTTTTCCTATAAAAATGGAGAAAACAAAATCATGACATAGAAATCAGATCAATGATGGAATGCTGTGTTTAAAATTGGATAGCAGATTAACCAATTGTGATGTCATCAGTGATTGAAGTGAGTGATGTCATCAGTGCAATTGGGATGTCATCAGTGATGTTACTCAAGCAATAGAGACATCATAATGACATCATCGGTGACATCATCAGGGGAAACAGGGAGGGGATGTGATGATGTCACAATGGCTCTGCGAGTATGAAGGCCTAAAAATGTAAAATATCGCTGTAGTTCCCCCCCGTGGGTGGATTGTTTTTTCTTTTGTCTTTTTTGTAGCAGATTCCGTGCAATCGGAGCAACTCCAGACAGACAGACAGCAACTCCGGGCAAACAAACAGACAGACAGCTCTCCAATTATAGTACTGTAGTAGGCTAACAAGAATCTTCAAATTCTCATAGAATTGTCCAAAATAAGATATCAGAATCACTTTTATTGCCACAGTATGCAAGATTACATACGAGGAATTTGTCTTAGTGTCATTATGCAGTTTGAAAGTGTGACTGTGTATTATTTTCTTCATTCAAATACAAACGGAGATACCTACTTTTGCAAATGAACTCTTCAGTTGTACAGCACTTTGGCTTTGCCTTTTTTTGAACAAAACAAGTACTGTAATAAGTATCCAGTTAAACTAGATTTTTGTGGATAATGAAGGAAAAACTTCCTTAAAGAATCTGCTCAAAGCAGCCAATAGGAAATCTTCATCATGCTCATGTTTTCTATAGAGGCAAAGTGAACGTCACTTCCTGCTTCAGCACTGTACCAGAGATTTTCTTTTGCAATTTATTTTCCCATAGACATTTCATAAAATGCTTATAAAAATAGTTTTACTTGGTCAAACCAAACGGTTCAGCTATATTTAGAATCGGGAGAGACCATAGAACATTTCACTCGGACCAAAACTAAAAAAAACAACATCGAAAAAATATTTTCTTTATACCGGCAGTTTTTTACGTTTTGGTCCCAGTGAAATGTTATGCGATCTCTCCTGGTTCTAAATATATCTTAACTGTTTGGTTTGAACAAGTAAAACTATTTCTATAAGCATTTTACGAAATGTCTATGGGAAAATAAATGGTGGATGAAAATCTCTGGTACAGTGCTGAAGCAGGAAGTGACGTTCCACTTTGGCCTCTCTATTATTCATTGAAAAATATCAGGCAGGTCTTTTAGAGATGTCTAATCCAAGAATATGTCAGTTTACCTGCGGTGCTTCCTGTAACAGTCTGCATGAACAGGAGTAACAACATTCCCCCAGTCACCCTCATTATGGGTGACATCCAGCAGCTCAGGCACTAACCTGCTGAAAATGGATGAAAGATCAAATCTAGACAAACTATACAACAACCTGCAAACTTCATTGACTTGGTCAGTGAAATAACAAATGCATATTAATTGAATTGAATTGCATTTATGCTACCAAGCACAAATAACAACTGATTAAGAACAGAAAATACGTGAAGTTACATGACAGATTAAGAACAGAAAATACATGAAGTTGCATGACAGATTAAGAACAGAAAATACATGAAGTTGCATGACAGATTAAGAACAGAAAATACATGAAGTTGCATGACAGATTGTTTATTCCCTGCCTCTTTACTTACCTTGCAGAGTTTGTTTGAGAATCCACTGGTAAGTGAAACAGTTTGTTGGGGAGTCCAGCAGTGATCATTTATAAGCCTATATATAAGATGGTGTCCGAAAGACCATGTGACCATTGATAAATGAGGGAAATCTTTCATTGATATGACAGCAAAAGAGTTACTTATCTTTATGTGAGGAAATTCAAACTGACAAACACAATGACATGTTTGACCGTAAATCCTGAGTCAATATGTTGATTTTTCAATAACCTGTGTTGGAGAACAATAAGGCAGCCTGACCTCTTGGTCTTAAGAAGTTTGCACAGTTCAGAAACGTGTATCTGCTGGCTGACCCATTTGTTACCACCTTTTGTCAATAGCATGACAGAGAACATTCCATTCAACATTCATGAACTATGAAAGAGATCATTTGACCTAAATTCAATTGAATTAGTTAATGTTTTTAATCATGAGCTTTCCTCGCAAAGATTGAAAGAAATTGATTAGTTTACTTTGAAATTAGGATCAAATGTCTCTTTGAATGTGCCCTTCAAGGAACAAACCTGGACCGTGTACTGTGTAGGTGACCTTCCTCATTCTTATATAGCTGACAAATGTGATTTAAAGTGTTTGATCAAAATGATATGTCACTTCTAATCATGATTTGTTGGAAACATTGTGCACCTTCCCGTAAATTCTGTCCATGAAAAAAAAACACTTCCTCGTACAGTATGTTTAATGATACTCTGTAAACTTGACTTGATGCTTTGTTCTGGGTCGGTAATTTGTTCTGTTCTGATTTTGCAACACTTCTTAAGAACGTATAATGTAGTTCAAACACTGTACTTAACTTGGACAAATTGTTCATTTGGAAAAATGTAAATTCAACTCAAATACAAGATAAAACTCTCAAACACAGACAGACAGGCAGAAACATTTTGTCGGACAGCTCAGATTGTCTACTCCTACTAGCTCATAACATTCACAATTAATAAATCAAGATGCCAGGAAATCAAGCCAACTGAAAAGCACACATACACAACAGATGGAGAATAGCATGTGGCATTGGGTGTTTTTATCTGAAGTATCTTATTTTATCATGAACATATACATTTGAATCATGGCTGGCCTTAGTGAGGGTCGAAACGTAACCCAGCACTGTTAATGCCATGTTACAGAGTTATAGTTATGAGTTAGATGTAAAAAGTTAAACTTCCCCATAAATACTTTGCTTTTTTTTCCCTCAATATTTTTTTTATTTACAGTTTTGTGATAATACATAGACAGTGTGAGACAAAGAGGGAAAGAGAGAAAAAAAATCATAAAAACCATGGAAATTAGACAGTGACAACAACAAAAACCAGACAAATCAAGACAAAACAAAACAAGAGGCTACCAGACGTATTATGCTTTTTTTTTTTTTTTAGATATGCTGTATCTTTCAAAAGGTTACCCATCCCCCCTAACCTCGTCGAGGTGGGCCAGAAACGGGTCCCAAACAACCAGAAACCTCCCCAGTGAGTTGGTCCTCAGGAACCGGAGTCTCTCCATCCGTATAACAGAGGTCATGTCCGCCAACCACAGTTGGAAAGAGGGTGGGGAGGGGGACTTCCACTCCTGCAGTATCAGTTTCTTAGCAACGATTGTCCCCTGTGTCAGAGACTGCTGCATAGTGTTAATTTTGTCGGCAATTTTTTTATTTAGTCTTAGTCTTAGTCCCGTGTTAAATGTCCTTGTTAGTCTGTATCATATTTAGTCAACCTCATCCTGTTTTTATTTACCGTAAATTCCGGACTATAAGCCGCGGCTTTTTTCCCGTTTTTTGGCCTTTTTTGGCCCCTGCGGCTTATATAACGGTGCGGCTTATCTATGGATTTAAAAAAAAAAAAAAAAAAAATCTCTCTTTTTTAGCACTCTTTCTAACTATAAATCCACTTCTGTTTTAATTTCCTCTCTTGCCCTCTTTTAACAACATAACATAACATAACATAACACAACACAGGTAAGCAGAAAGAAAAAGACGAAGCAATCACCGCCATGAATGAAGAAATGACTCACCTGCTGGAGGCTGGAGATACACGGCTTGGGCTAAACTTTTACTCCGTGAAACACTATCGATTAAGTCCGACATCGCTCAGAGGTTTGAGCAGCTTGAAAACAAGTTTGAAAACGTGCAGAAGTCCATCCACTCAATCACTAAAGAAAATAATGCAACCGTGAACAGAGTTTCTAATGCGGAAAAGCGCATCAGCGCACTGGAGGACAAAAACAACACAGTGAGTCCGAAAGTGGATAAAATGCAAAAACAAATCGAAACCCTGCACACGCAGGTTGATGACTTAATCAGCAGGAGTAAAAGAAATAACATTCGCCTGATCAATGTAAAAGAGGGAGCTGAGATTGGTGACATGGACGCTTTCGTGGCAAAATCCTGTGTTACATCCTGGACCTGAAGGAAGGCGAGAAACCACCAGAGGTGGACAGGGCACACCGGGCGCCTCGGCCACGTCCAGACCCCGGCCTGCCACCGAGGGCCATCTTCATCTGCCTACTCCGCTGGCCCGACCGTCAACTCATCCTCCAGGCTGCGGGGAAGAAGCCCCTCACCTGGGAGGGTACGCGCTTTTTCGTCCGGCAGGACCTCTCCGCGTTGGTGCAACAGAAACGCGCAACATACAACAGCATCATCGAAAAGGTTAAAGTCAATGGATATCGCTTTGGCGTACTGTACCCAGCGAGACTCGTCATAACCATTGATGGACAGCGGCGGAACAAGAGCTCAAAGTGAAACTGCCGAATATCTTTTGAGTTGGACTGGTCAATAGTACTGTGAGTAACTAAAATAAAAAAATAAAAAACGGAATTCTCTCTTCTTTAGCACTCTTTCTAACTATAAATCCACTTCTGTTTTAATTTCCTCTCTTGCCCTCTTTTCACCACACCGCGGACACTGTGTGCACTGTAAAAAAAAACAAAAATACCATTAAAACACCCGCGGCTTATAGTCCGGTGCGGCTTATATAAGAAAAAAATAGTCAACTTTGAAGGTGCGGCTTATACACCGGTGCGCCTTATAGTCCTAGTCAAGTTTTAGTCGACTAAAAGTTTACAGTCCCTGCTCAGCCCGCAGCTGAGGGGAGAATGGAGGGAGGCTGGCTGCGCTGTGTGGAAAGCACTCAGACTTCTCTGGATATAACGTAGACAAGCAAGTAGCTGTACATTTTGGGAACACAATGCCTCATACACATATAGATAAGACCCTTAGCTAAGACTGGGTGGGTTCTGTTGTAACTACTGTAAATGTTTTTAAGACAGCTACATGTCAGCTACATCTATGATGCTGCAGCACAGAAACCCGAACTGCTGCATTGAGGGGGGGAAACAGTCTATAATTAGTGTTAATTTTGTCATCTATTTTTAAATTTAGTCGTAGTCTTAGTCCTGTGTCAAATGTCCTTGTTAGTTTTCATCATATTTAGTCAACCCCATCCTCTTTTTGTTTAGTCAAGTTTTAGTCGACTAAAAGTTTGAGTATTTTAGTCTCGTCTTAGTCAATGAAACTAAAAGTCTGAACATTTTAGTCTCGTCTTAGTCTTGGGGAAAAAGGTAGTCGACTAACATTTTTCGTCATAGTTTTCGTCGACGAAATTAACACTACTGCTGCACAGCCGCAGGGAAGTCCAAGGAGGACTCCGAGCAGCCGAAGATGGCGAGTTCTGCTTCTGGCCGAAGGGTTACTTTGTAGGCCGTAGAATACCAGTCAAATACCATGGCCCAGAATCTAGTCAGTGAGGGGCAGGACCAGAAAGCATGAGACAGAGTGCTCTCCGACACATGACACCTGACACACAGTGGTGAGACAGATGGATAAATCCTGTGCAGCTTTTAGTTAGAATAGTGAAGACGGTGAGTCTATCCCATATAAATAAATAATAATAATAAATACTTTGCTTGACTAAGTGCTATAAAGATTGCATAGCTGCTGACTTGTAATGTTAAAAGCTTCATGTGAAGGATCTTCTATGCAACATGGTCAAAGATCCTCAGTTTACCTCAGTTAAACAATGATCATAGGATTAGTCTTTGGCTCGACTTGATTACAGATTCACGGTGTAGCTCTCACTGACACTGAGTTTGACACCCTTGATTTAGTAGATAGCATGCAGTATGCACTTTTAGACAAAGTAAATCACGCTTTTCAACTGTACGTACGTGTACATATAAAGGTAACACTTTACAATACTGTAACACAAAAAATGGGTAGTTATTGAGGAACTAGTCAGGAACTAACCATTAGTTCATGAATAGTTAATGATTAGTTCCTGAATAGTTAATAGGTAGTTCCTTAATGGTAGTTACTTAGGAACTGACCATTAGTTACCATGTTAACGAACCAGTAAGTAATGATTACTTCCTTAAAAATATATATATATTTTCTTTTTTCTTTCGCTAGTTCATGAGTAGTTAATGGGTAGTTCCTTAATGACCCTTAATGGTAGTTCCTTAAAGATCCTTAATGGTAGTTACTTAAGAACTGACCATTAGTTACCATGTTAACGGACCAGTAAGTAATGATTACTTCCTTCATTTTTTTCCGCTAGTTCATGAGTAGTTAATGGGTAGTTACTTAAGAACAGACTATTAGTTACCATAGTTGTTACTAGGGAATTAATCATTAGTTACTGATTACTTCACCATTAGTTACCATATTTGTGCCCCCTCAAGTAAAGCAGGCCACCATACTTAGTTGTTACTAGGTAGTTGGGTGGTATGTGCAGTGCACCCAGCCTTTGTGACAATGAAACCTTTATCGAAAGGTCACTGAGTTTGCTGGAATGGTTGGGGATCCCTGTGAAGGACCCTCCCACTCTCCTGGCCCTGTCTTGCAGGAGCCTGGTTGGGGTCATCAGGCTGATTGAGTGCAGTGCACCTGGCTTTAAAGGCCTTCAGACATGTCTCTCTCCTTCCTCACCGATGCAACATTTGTTCTGTTCTTTTGTTAAATGTAGTTTGTGTCGTCTAGTTATTTTCCCTTAGTGCCATTTGCAACATTTTTAGGGCCCTTCAAATGTGAACAAACCTTTTTTTCTTCTTTTTTCTTTACATCTTAAAGTCATATTCTTGAAGAGTAGGACTTCTAGATGGACAATGTTGCTATTATTTTTGCTATATTGCTATTATTGCACCATAACTCAAAACACAAGGCTGTTTTGCGCCAATGTTTACAAACAATACAAATGTAAACAAACTGTTTATGGTTTTCAAAACTCATTTGAGCTCTTACAACGGATGTTTCTTGTATCAAGAGCTCTGTCAGAGCTAAAAGATACTTTAAAATGTAAAAAAACAACAACAACAACAACAAGAATAAACAAGTTTGTTTACGTTTGGAGGGCCCTAAAAAGTTGCATAGTATAAAATTTATACTCTGTAAATTATTGTTTTAAAATTTACTTTGGCATATGACTCCCTCTTTTGTTACTTCCTTGAGTGGACTTGTAACAATGCCAAACTGATCTCTCACCAGGAATTGAACTGCTCCAAGTGCTGCAGCCTGTGACTCATTACTGAAGCCCAGTGAGCTCAGAGTGATGGATGCCACAGATAGTTCACCTCATTTTCACAAGGACTTTGTAACATTCTTTTTATTTACTTCAATTATTCAACCATATTGTATTTATTCAGTTGTGCTAGATTTACATAATTGTCTTGTTTGGGTTTATTGTACAGCACTTTGTTTTTAACCCATTAAAACCTGATGCAGCATTTGTGTGTGTATCCCTTTAAGACCGTGAACCGCGTCATACGCGGTTCGCGGTCTTAAAGGGATACACACACAAATGAGGGATATACACGCAAATGCTGCATCAGGTATCAATGGGGTAAAGTGCTATACAAAAAATTATGATTGTATTATTATTTTCAGACTATTCACAAGACAGTGAACGTGTGGCGTACTGAAGGGTTAGGACAGGGATACTCAACTTGCTTTGCCTGGGGGCCACTTTTGCAAAATGACAGGAGGCAAGGGGCCAGTCAATAAAGTGGTCAAAAAATAAATATTTGACAATTTAGCTGGAGCTAAGTCAAATTTTATTTGACCTTAGTTTTCATTTCATTAGGAAATGGTCGCGGGGCCACTTTACACCCTATCGCGGGCTGCATCTGGCCCCCGGGCCGCAAGTTGAGTATTACTGGGTTAGGATGTGAATGCTTTTTCACTTCCCACCCAATTCACCCATTTTGTGTCTAAAAGGCAGGAAGTAACACAGGTGCAAGCAGAACATTAGTGAAAAAGGCTAATTAGACTTAAAAGTGACAGAAAGGCAACGGTAACATTTGGGCACTTTACCGGCGGTTTCATTCCAATGCCAATACAATGTAGGCTTGTGTATAATGTAGGCTGATGTGTAACTCAAATGGTTTGTTAAATACAACTGTTTACTTTGTCATAATACACTTAATGTAAAAATTTATTATTATTACACTGGACAAGGGGGATTTTCCCAGAAGGATGAGTGATCTTTTAATCACTATGCGATTTGCACTCATTCACAATGACGTCTCGTTTCTTATCACATATAACATTCAGTCCTACTCCAACTGCTGTGGTGATAGTCATGTGTGTCCTCATAAGTAAGTAAGTAAAACTTTATTTATATAGCACCCTTCCCAGCACGAATGCACAGAGTGCTTTACACATTAAAGCAGCATCATGCCACAGGACTAGGGGTGTCACGATACACTCAGTTCACGATACGATACGTATCACGATACTGGGTTCACGATAACGATACGATACGATACGATTTTAACAATATTTTTTTAAACTTGAATAATGACAATATATGACTGGAAAAGTAGTATTTTATTTGAAATGCACAAATACAAAACATGCTGTTGTGGGAAATTGTTATTACAATAACTAGAAAAAACATGAGATTGGAGATAAGGCTTATCTTGAAATAGAATGAGTTACACCGTCACTTAGATTTACTTTGAACTAAAAGGTTTCTCAGCAGTATAAATTCTCATTATGCATCTTCAGTTTTTCTTCAAACTCAAACAACAAGACTTTTCTTAGTCTATTTTTTATGCATCTTCAGTTTTTCCTGTCAAGTAAACAGTTTTGCCAGAAACTCAATTGAATGGTTTCTCTCCTGTATAACTTCTCATGTGTCTCTTCAGAGACTTGTTCAACTGAACTACTTTCCACACATTGAACTTCAACGAACAAAGACGTTTCTTTGTCTATTTTTGAAGATTTTTTTTTTTTTTTTTTTTTTTTTCACGATATGAGATTTAATCTCAACGATACATATCGTGACGTTTTACTATCGCGAAATTTCGTGGGACGATATATTGTGACACCCCTACACAGGACTGAGTGAATGTCTTGGCACACATCTCACCTGTAGACTGTTATGATCTCACAGGTAGCATGATGTATCTTCAGGCAGATACATTTCCTTACATCAGTGGATCCCAAAGTGGTCAGGAGCCAAGTCCAGGGGGTCAGCATTTTGTTTTTTAAGTAATCACATCACCCTTATATTATTTGTTGTCTGACATGCAGCACTTTGCAAATACAGATCCTGCATTTTCAGTATGTAAAACTGTAAAATGACCATCTTAACCTCATCCATTCATTTGTGATGCTGAAAAACACAATACATTTGTTCAATTTCTCCATGGGGATAGAACATAATAGTTGAAAGGGGGAAATACAGTACAAACAAGTCAAAGTAATTGCAAGCATTTATTGCTTTCTTCTGATTGGGTAATCAATGTAGTGTTTCTTAATCAATGTCACAGTGCTCAATGCAGAATAAGTGAGAAAAATACATTATATAATATGTATATAACATTTAAAAATCATATTTTGATACCAACATATTTTTTTCATAACAATAACATCTTCAGTGATGATTTCTTCATACAATTTTCAAATTATTAACTAAAACACACACACACACACACACACACACACACACACGCACACACGCGCACACGCACGCACACACACGACAATGTAAACATTTACAGAGAATGTGAACACAAATAAGGTACAAGCTCTGTGGGAGAACCAGTTAGAACTCAGAGAAAAGTCCTTACATGGTGATTTAGTTGAATTAAATAAATTGCAATACCTTTTACCTGGATAAGTAAACATCTGTGTGATTTGGTACACACCTCAATGTTAGGTGGTATTTAATGGGTGTCAATTTCTTTCCTGCCTATTCTTTATTCCTACACACTTAGATCTCTTTTCTATGGCCAGATTGGCTCTGATTCCGCTGCACGATTTACTTTAGCCCTGAAAAAGTTAAAAAGATAAAAGATAGAGTTTGTATGAGATTTTTTCCTTCTCTTAAGTCTTCATTCATAAAGGACAGAAAGCTACAAAATGTTGTGAGATGAGTAACAAGGAATCTGCATCTTTGACAAAAGAACTCACCACCTGATGCCAACCTCCTGAGCCCCATCACCAGGATCAAGCACTGCACCTTGGAGGACAGAGCATTTGTCATTGCTGAACTCCCTCCCTTCACACATCAGAAACTCAAGACTCACTCCCTTCATTCAAAAATAAACTCAAAACTGAGCAAAAAGGCCTACAATATCTGACTGCCACTGCCTCTCCAGAACTGAAATACACACTCTCGTCATTTCCTTCTTCATTTATCATCATCACTTTTTATCAATGGTTTTTTATGTATTTTATATTAATTTACTTCGCCCTAGCTGTTGTAAAGTGTCTTTGACTACTATATAAAGCGCTTAAAATAAAATAGTATTATTATTACAGTAGTAACAACAACAACAGTATACTAATAATAATAATCATCATCATCATCATCATCATCATCATAATTTGGCCAAGTTTTGTGTAACTCATTGCTAAAGAGATTTCAAAATGACTTGAAATGTCAAGATTAGCAGATGCAAAGGTCTTCAAAGGAGAACACTTGTTTGCAAAAAAGGATAACACTTGGTAACTGGCATCACTTGGTCGTCACCAAACGACTCGTTGGAGGTAGATCATCACTGTTCAGCTCCACTGTGACCTGATTGGCCCAGAGGGAAAGTGTCAGCGGTCGGTGTGTTGCTCATTGCTTCTGTGCAGCATCAAAACTCATCAGTCCAGCTTGTGATTGGACAGTTGTCGGGTCAGTCATTGAGGCGGGTTCCCAGGTCGATCTGCAGCGCCGCCTCCACACTGTCTGTGTGCCGGAGATCCGGCAGATCCGCTGCTAGTAGAACCTGCAAAACGGACGGCTGAGGAGGGACGCAAGATGGCAAGGAAGGACAGATATAGTGATAGAAAGAGATTGGTAGGTAGAGAACCAGAGAGAGAGAGAGAGAGAGAAAGAGAAATTGTTTAAAAGTCGGTCGGCCAATACAAATCCTCTGTACCCATAAAGGCAGCGAGAAGTAATGGTTGTACCTGCAGACTGGAGAAGACCAGCACGGTTCCACGTAGTTTGAACTGCCTCAGCAGGTCGCCGAGCTCGCTGGCCACTGAGTAGTCTATGGTGCTGACGTGATGGCAGTCCAGGACTACCGATCGTGGAGGAGAAGCTGAAGGCAGCCACAGGGGCGAGACCAGGGGAGAGACGTTTAGGGGAAGGAGAGGAAAAGAGGAAACACACAGCACGTTAGTATTGGTGGGTGGAGCAGCTGCAGCCTTTAGAAACAAAGTGTTCTCAACATAGAGAGGTGGAGCAGACGAAGCCTTACCCTGCAGAGCCTGAGTGTGTATGATGTGGCTGAGGTACTCTGTGGCGGGAAAACTGAGCCCGCTGCCCAGCTCCATCACCAGCATGCCATGATCAGAGACCTGCACACATTCATGATCACAGACCTGCACACAGTCATGATCACAGACCTGCACACAACCATTATTTTTCAGATTAAGTGCGGTAATTTACTGTTTTGTTGCACCTACTTTCCCTCAACCCACTTTGACTATGTCTACTTCAGCTAGCGATTTCCTACATTTCCCAGAATGACTTTCAACAATGAGACTTGTGCCCCTTAAGGCCTTTTACACACTAGAGTGAAACCGCACGAAATTGTGAGGCGAATTTTGGCCCACCTGTCAGTGACAGCAACAGATGTGTACATGTCGGAAATGAATTTCTGAAAAATCTTGTTTTCCGAAAAAATTAACGCCGCTATATTGCTCAGTGAAACGTCGGTATGCACGGTTGCATTGACTGAATATAGGTTCAGAACATAATATTGACATGTAAATTAATCACACAAAAAGGATCGTTGAATGTCGATGCTAGAAAAGAAGCCCTTGGTCTTTGATTCTGAGAGTGTGACACCAAAACTTGATGTTTACCATTGATATATAGATGGTTGACATTTGTTCTTCCGCTTATTGTGTTTCTTTTTGTCCTATGGGGTGTATTTTAGTGACTTTCTGTAGAGACTTTCTAGTCAATACATTTGTATGTATAGCTTTACTCTTGTGGTTTTTCATATTTGATTTTGCTTCTTTTTGGGTATGTCCTTTGGGTTGTGTTTTGGTGTAGGAGTCGAGTCGCCTGTGGACAAGTGTTGAAAATTAGCGTTCCACTATAAACACTTAACACTGTGTATCTGGTTACTGTGCATACATGTATGTTACATCTCCAATGCTCTGTGACGTCCATATGAAATAAACTTAACCTTAACCTAACCCTAAATTCACTTGTAGCTGTGATGTGTTTTAGAGTGGATTTTTGTTTTAATTTTTTTTTCCCCCCCCACACAAATGCAATCTTTGACGACCTTTAATTTGGGTCTGGCGATGTTGTACAGCAGCAAGGCTCCAGATACAGCCACCCCTCCTACGATGCCGTACTGCATGGCCCAGAAACTCATCAGGAAGGTGACGGAGAAAGGCAGCAGGTCCAGCTCTGTGGCAGGAAGACACATGAGCATGAGACAATCGCATCATGAACACAAACCTACACACAGCCATGGAAGAGAGACACATGAATGAAAACTCACTGCGTATCCTCCACATCTTAGCCACCACGCGGTAATCCACCATGGGAGCTACGGCACAGATGATAACCGCTGCCAGAGAAGCTTTGGGAATGTAGTAGAAGGCCGGCATGAGGAACGCCAAGGAGAGGAGCACTAACACACCTGGAGAGAGCCACAGACAGAGAGAGGAGCACTAACACACCTGGAGAGAGCCACAGACACAGAGGAGCACTAACACACCTGGAGAGAGCCACAGACACAGAGGAGCACTAACACACCTGGAGAGAGCCACAGACACAGAGGAGCACTAACACACCTGGAGAGAGCCACAGACACAGAGAGGAGCACTAACACACCTGGAGAGAGCCACAGACACAGAGGAGCACTAACACACCTGGAGAGAGCCACAGACACAGAGGAGCACTAACACACCTGGAGAGAGCCACAGACACAGAGGAGCACTAACACACCTGGAGAGAGCCACAGACACAGAGGAGCACTAACACACCTGGAGAGAGCCACAGACACAGAGGAGCACTAACACACCTGGAGAGAGCCACAGACAGAGAGAGGAGCACTAACACACCTGGAGAGAGCCACAGACACAGAGGAGCACTAACACACCTGGAGAGAGCCACATACACAGAGGAGCACTAACACACCTGGAGAGAGCCACAGACACAGAGGAGCACTAACACACCTGGAGAGAGCCACAGACACAGAGGAGCACTAACACACCTGGAGAGAGCCACATACACAGAGGAGCACTAACACACCTGGAGAGAGCCACAGATAGAGAGAGGAGCACTAACACACCTGGAGAGAGCCACAGACACAGAGGAGCACTAACACACCTGGAGAGAGCCACAGACAGAGAGAGGAGCACTAACACACCTGGAGAGAGCCACAGACACAGAGAGAAGCACTAACACACCTGGAGAGAGCCACAGACACAGAGGAGCACTAACACACCTGGAGAGAGCCACAGACAGAGAGAGGAGCACTAACACACCTGGAGAGAGCCACAGACACAGAGAGAAGCACTAACACACCTGGAGAGAGCCACAGACACAGAGGAGCACTAACACACCTGGAGAGAGCCACAGACACAGAGAGAAGCACTAACACACCTGGAGAGAGCCACAGACACAGAGGAGCACTAACACACCTGGAGAGAGCCACAGACACAGAGGAGCACTAACACACCTGGAGAGAGCCACAGACACAGAGGAGCACTAACACACCTGGAGAGAGCCACAGACACAGAGGAGCACTAACACACCTGGAGAGAGCCACAGACACAGAGGAGCACTAACACACCTGGAGAGAGCCACAGACAGAGAGGAAGACTGTAACATCTCACTTTCACAGAGATGTCCTTCTCCTGAAGTTCTGCGAGTGCTACCTTGTGCCTTTGGTACTTTTTGATTCATTGCAAACATGTATCATATAACAAATCATATATTACATAACAAAAATGTTTATATAGTCATCCTTGTTTTTCCTTTCCTTTCCCGTCTATTCTTGTCTGACTCTTCAGCTGTTCATCACATTTGTGTCTCACTCATTTGTGTGCTAAGTTTTTATTATTAAGTGTCCTATGGGCAGTGTATTGGAAGGGGGTGGACAGAAAGAAGACAAAAAATATAATATTGAATATGAAATATTATTGAATATGAAATATTATTTAATATTATATCAAATTAATATTTGTGTGCTACGTTAGTACGTTTGTAATACTGTCAGTATGTTGTCTTGTATTGTAACCTATCTATCCACATCTGCCAACGCCTGTTTTGTAACTTCTCTTCTTTACAGCAGCACAATTTAATTAAATTTCGCCTTGAAGGACAATAACATTTTCCTCATCTTAAAACTACAATAACAGCCGACAAACATGAGTTATTATAATAGCAACACTACCACAATGTGACCACTAGGGAGTGGCAGAGACTGCTCACTCAGGATGAAAGCCTACGGAGAAGACCCCTTCCAGAGGAGAGGGAGGGGGAGAGAGGGAGCGAGGGAACAAGAGAAGTGGATAACACAGAGAGAGGGTGAGAGACAGTTTATTTTATTTTTATTTAACCTTTATTTAAACAGTAGAAAGCAGAGTGAAAGCTGAACGTTTTGGGACTCACCATTGACGATCCCTCCAGCTGGAGTGCACACTCCTGTCTGGGAGTTTACCGCTGTCCTGCAGAGAACACATTAGCACAGTCAAAGAATTACACTGTAAATATCTGATAGATGCTCACACACACACACACACACACACGCACACACACACACACACACACACACACACGCGCACACACACGCACACACCTACCTCCCAAAGCTGCCAGTGACGGGATAGCCTGACACAAAGGAGCCCATGATGTTGGTCAGACCAATTGCAAACAGCTCCTGGTTGGCGTCGATCCTGTAGTCGTTCTGACTGGCTGAGAGAGAGAAACTCAACCAGTCAGGAGAAATTGGTCATCGGACGATATGCTTTTCTCCTGGTCTGGGGTTCACGATTTGACACAGCCATGATACAATGATATAAAAAAGTTAAATGATGGGCGTCCGGGTAGTGTAGCGGTAGATTCCCTGCCTACCAACACGAGGGTCACAGGTTCGCGCCCCCGTGTTACCTCCGGCTTGGTCGGGCGTCCACACAGGCACGATTGGCTGTGTCTGCGGGTGGGAAGCCGGATTGAGGTATGTGTCCTGGTCGCTGCACTCTGGTCGGTCGAGGCGGCTGTTCGGGGCAGAAGGGAACTGGTGGGATTAGCGTGATCCTCCCACGTGCTACGTCCTGCTGGTGATCGCTCCCCGCTGTCAGGTAAAAAGAAGCGCATGGTGCTAGTCTACGGCTCTCCCCAGATCGGCAGAGGCAGTGGAGCAGCGAACGGAGCAGCAGGGGGAAATTGGCCAAGTACAATTGGGGAGAAAATGGGGGGGGGGGGATCAGAATGAAAAAAAGTTCATTGACAACAAAGTGTGACTGCAGAATTATGTTTATTTCTGAGCTACAAATCTAGCAATGTAACTGGCTTGCTAGAATGTAAACAATGGTTACAAAAAATATTAAAATGTGCAAATATAATTTGGAGCTTGTGAACTTATGATGGACATCTCAACTGTGATTATTACAGCAGAATAAAATCTATCCAACATCACGATAATCTTTTTCCGACGCATTTTTGCGATAGATAGAATTTCGATATATTGTTCCATCCCTACTGGTAACCCTCCTGATGCAAAATTTTGTTTGCAAATTGCCAAAAAGAACTTGCTGATTTTGAGTTAACGGATTGAAAGATGTAGAAAGAGGGAGAAACTTACCAAACGCTTTAGCAATAGCAATGCTCTCCAACAGACCCATGAAAGGAATCACAGCAAGCCCTCCTCCAAAACCCTGTCCAAACAGACAGACAGGCCCGTTTATCAAAACCCTGTCCAAACAGACAGACAGACACTTATCCAGCTGCGACGCACTTGTTGTGAAGCAGAGCGATTTGGAAAAAGTTGTAATTGAAATGATCTACCTCTACAATCTCTCCAAAGGTGACCACAGTGCCGTTGGCTGTGATGTCGGTGGTGGACGGCGGCCTGAACGGCGGGAGCCCCTTAGACGTTTTCCCGGTGAGGGTGAAGACGTGATAGCCGTAAGCGTCCCAGGAAAACGCCACAAAGGACGCAGCCACGACCACCAGGGCGTTACGCACTGGACGGGACAGGGAGCACAGGAGAGGAGGACAATTTTGAAAACAGTCAAACCTGGGTGTGCTGGTGGCTTAGTGGTCTAAGAAGGCACGTACCGTGCAAAGCAAACACAACAACATCCTGGCCTCGAATTCGACCCACTACCTTTGTCGTATGTCATCCACTTCTCTCTCCCAAACTTTCGTGTCTATCTGTACTTGAATTAAACGTTTGAAAATGCCACCAAAAATGATCTAAAAAAAGAAACGTGCAGCAAAAAGATCTGTACTGTATGCAATGCACGTATAAAACAAAACTTGACCACAACAGCATGAATCACTAAAGATAAAGAAAGGAAAATATATGCTTTTATATTAGTTATATTATTCGTGTTTATTTGTAGCATGTATGTTTTTTTACCCTCAGGATTTGCCCTCACATTTATTATCTTTTCTTTTTTTACTCATTATCTTCTAAATGCATTCGCTCTAATCCATGAAAATAAGGCTTTTTAAGATGTAGTCTCTTCCCTCCTTACTGGATTTAGAGCTCAAGAATGAACTCTCCCCCCCTCCAATCTTAGAGCTAGTGTCTCTAGTTTTCTACAGTATTAATATTATTTTTTATCTTTTGAAATGAAAATATAGACTTTGACATATATGCATAAAAGCATTCACACTCTCTCTCACACACACACACACACACACACACACACACACACACACACACACACACGCGCACACACACACACACACACACACACACACACACACACACACACACACACACACACACACACACACACACTGACCGGTGGCAACGGCCCGCACCATTCTGCTGGCCACTCTGGAGTAGGTGGGAGAGTGGTCAGACGGGGGGCCCAGGCTCGTCTTCATCAGCGCCAACGTGACGAGCAGAGCCAGACACAGCAGACCCAGGACCACGTCACCCACACGGGCCTCAGGGAGCTTTTGGAACGTGTAGTAAACCTGCAGGAAGAACTCCTGGGGAACGTCTTTGAGCCCCAGTATGTTCTACACACAGAAACAAACGCTGTCACTGAAGAAGGGAATTGGAGCTCTTTTTCTTTTCATATTTTTTTCACAATTTTTTTATCCCATTTTTATCCCCCGTTAGTGCTAATTTTAATGTATTTATCCTGGTTGCTACTCCACCCTCTGCCGATCTGGGGAGAGCCGAAACTGGCTCCATGCTTCCTCCGAGACATGGGCAGTTAGCCAGCCGCTTCTTTTCACCTGACAGGGAAAGCTTCACCGGTAGGACATAGCACGTGGGAGGTTCACGCTATTCCAACGAGTTCCCCTCCCTCCGAACAGGTGCTCCTAATGACGAGGAGGCACCACATCAGCAACCAGGATATTGCATGTTTTGGTGAAGGGTGTTCCTATATGAAGGAAACCCCCAGGGGGCACGGGGAGAACATGCAAACTCCACACAGAAAGGCCCTTTTGACGACCCCGCCCGGGCGGTGGGCACTCGAGGACATGCGGACGGGCACGCATTCCTTCAGCGCTCACAGCGTCCCAGGTGGGAATCGAACGCAGGACCTTCTAGCTGTGAGGCGACAGCGCTTACCACTGCGCCACCGTGCCCCTGGGGAATTGGAGCTCTGATCTAAGGTTCCCTTCTATTTTCTTTCTATTCCTTTCCTTATATTTGACTCCGCATAAGAGTATTTTTCATAAGTGTTTTTTTGGTTTTTGTTTTGCAATTTTTTTTAGATATATCACTATCACAGTCGAGAGACAGAAGAAAGATTGTGTGTGTGTGTGTGTGTGTGTGTGTGTGTGTGTGTGTGTGTGTGTGCGTGTGTGTGCGTGTGCGTGCGTGTGCGTGCGCGTGTGTGCGTGCTTAACTCGCACCTTGACCTGGCCAAAGCCTATGGTTACTGCAGCAGCACAGGTGAAGCCTTTTATGACAGGAAAGGAGATGAAATCCAACAGGAAGCCTGCAGATGACAAGCAGAGCAGCCAGTGATCCACAGATCATCATGAGATCAATAGATACAAGATAGAACCTGTCTGGTTAGGCACAGGAAGTCATAGACACGGTGGCAGGAAGTGGCTCTGCCGCCGCACTCACAAACTGACTTCCTGCTTCTCCACAATCTCTGCTCTTCTGTCCCTCTCCATCCCTCTCTCTTTTGTTTATATGTGTCCAGCTATATACTTTAGAGCTTGACGGCCATGCATGGTTGGAGCTCATCTAGTAGAGTAGGTTTTGAAATGCGTTCTCATGTCCCAAGGGTTCTGTAGAAATTTCTCAGCCCAGACTGAGACGACCTTCGAGCTGAACATGAGAGCGATCTCCTCCCTTACCTAATCTCAATAGTGCCATAGCAGCTTGGATGACGCCACACAGGAGGCTGAGGAGCACGGCTCGCACGGGACGGCCCCCCACCAGGGGCGAGCACAGGAGGGACATGATGGCCGTGGGACCCAGGGTCACGTCCTTGGAGGTCCCGAAGAGTGCGTAGATGAACCCCCCCATGAAGGCAGAGTACAGGCCGAACTGTGGAGAGACGGGTTCATCAATTTGAAGAGAGTATAAAATTACATACAGTAGAATGATATGTGATGGAGAGATCATTGGAAAGGGAAGAAAATGCTCGAGAGAGAGAGAGAGAGAGAGAGAGAGAGAGAGAGAGAGAGAGAGAGAGAGAGAGAGAGAGAGAGAGAGAGAGAGAGAAAGAGAGAGAGAGAGAGAGAGAGAGAGAGAGAGAGAGAAAAAGGAGAAGGGAATGTCACATAAAGGAAACTAAATCCATGATGTGATTGATGGGTGACAGAGAGGAAATTGTTGCGCGAGTACTATGGAATTGGCAAAACATAATAAGCATCACTCTCATCAGTATGCAAGTCTGTTTGTTTATAAAAATCTTTATTTATGCAAAGTATAAAAACTAACGATGCAGATTTGCTCGGTTGTTTTTTCAGCACTGTTCTGCTCATGCAGGGTTTCTATATGTTTTTTTTTTTAGAATTTTTTCTTCTTAGATTTGCACCCATCTTCTCCCCAGTTGTACTTGGCCAAGTCCCCCTGCTGTCCCCGGCCGTTGCTCCACCCCCTCTGCCGATCTGGGGAGAGAGAGAGCCGTAGACTAACACATGCTTCCTCCGATACATGTGCAGTTGCCAGGCCAGCTGCTTCTTTTCACCTGACAGCGAGGAGTTTCACCGAGAGGACCTAGCGCATGGAAGGACCACGCTATTCCCCCCCCCCATTTCCCCTCCCGCCCTGAACAGACGTTCCGCTGCCAGGCGAGTGCTTTTACCTCTACACTACCCAGACGCCCCTTGTTTGTATTAGGCTTGTCAAAAGTATCGATAGTATCGATAAAAGTCAATACTAAAAATTTGAAACGGATACAATACTCAACAGGTATCGATAGTATCGATACGTATCAATACTAAAAATTTGAAACGGATACAATACTCATTTGCAACTGTATCAATATCAGCAGTACCTTCTCTTAATGAAAAATCAAACATACCACTGATTTCTCCCTCCCTGTCATTGGTGGGTATCTGTTGCTTCAATAAATTCTAAGTATTCTGATAGGCTGATGACTAGAGCAGGTGTAATCTGCTGTTAAGGTCAAAGTTTTTAGTGAATTTTATCAGGCCTAGATTATGGAGAAGCGTGCGTCTGTCCGTCCATCTGTTTGTTTCTTTTTTATTCAAGATTCAAGATTTTTATTGTCACTCCATGGTACAAGTATCACGTGTGAAATTCTTGTGCTGTGGACTCCGTTTACAACATAGTACAAGTATAACAGGGCATATGAGTGCAAAAACAACAAGAGACACAACAAGCAATAAGGCAGTAGAGTGATAAGACAAGTCAGAGACAGTGGCATATTCACTGCACATAGGTGCACATGTCGTGTGCATACTTTAGACGTGATTCAACATTTTAAATTCGGCGTATTTGACATACAGGTGCAAATAGCATATTCCTTATTAAACATACAGTTAAACATTAGACATACGTAATGGTAGCAGCTACAGTACGGTACAGTGCGGCTACTACACTATTTGTGTATGTTAAGGAGTCTCGTGGCCTGCGGGAAGAAACTGTTCCTCAAGCGATTTGTGCGTGCTTTCGGAACCCTGTATCTTCTCCCTGAGGGTAGCAGGGAGAACAGGCTGTTGTGGGGATGGTTTGTGTCTTTGATGATCTTCAGGGACCTCCTGAGGCACCGCTGTTTATACAGTTCATGCAGATCTGGCAACTCACATCCTGTTACGTGCTGGGCCGCGCGTCTCACTCTCCGTAGCGCCCTGCGGTCCATGGTGGTACAGTTCCCGTACCAGGTGGTGAAGCCGCCAGTCAGCAGGCTTTCAATGGTGCCTCTGTAGAAGTCCCTGAGGATTTCTTTCCTTAGCCCAAATTTCTTCAGGCGCTTGAGTCCGTGTATTCGCTGTTGAGCCTTTTTGACAACAGTGGCAGTGTGGCCGGCCCAAGTCAGGTCCTGGTGGATATTGACTCCCAGGTACTTGAAGCTGTCCACCCTTTCCACCACTGTGCCGTTGATGGTGATTGGGGGGTGTGCGCCCCCCCCCCCCCCCTCCTGTAGTCTACAATGATCTCCTTGGTCTTGGAGACGTTCAGAGAGAGGTGGTTGTCCTGGCACCATTGTTCCAGGGCCCCCACCTCCTCTCTGTAGGCCGTCTCGTCGCTCCCCGAGATCAGCCCCACGACTGCTGTGTCGTCTGCAAACTTCACGATGGTGTTAGAGGTTTGAGTCGCCACGCAGTCGTGGGTGTAGAGGTCGTACCAGAAGGGGCTGGAGACGCACCCCTGGGGCGCTCCTATGCTGATGGTCAGTGGGGAGGAGGTGAGGTTGCCCACCCTCACCACCTGGCGGCGGTCTGTCAGGAAATCCAGGATCCAGTCGCACATTGCTGTGTTAAGTCCCAGGTCCTTGAGCTTGCGTACCAGCCTGGAGGGTACTATGGTGTTGAATGCTGAGCTGTAGTCCACGAACAGCATTCTTACATAGGTGTCCTTCCCCTCCAGGTGGGACAGTTGGTGTGGCGCACGTGTGCTACTGCATCCGCTGTGCTCCTGTTGGGGCGGTATGCGAATTGTAGCGGGTCGTGGTCCGGGGGGAGTGTGGGGCGGATCTTTGATATGACCAGCTTTTCGAAGCACTTGCTGGCTATTGGCGTGAGGGCTATTGGGCGCCAGTCGTTGAGGCTGGTCACTTTCTGCTGCTTGGGAATGGGGATGATTGTCGCTGCTTTGAAGCAGGAGGGAACGCGTCGGAGGGAGAGAGATTGGTTGAAAATGTCTGTGTATACGCCTGCCAGCTGGTGGGCGCAGGCCTTGAGGACCCGCCCGGGGATGCCGTCCGGGCCGGCCGCCTTGCGAGGGTTGATACGCAGGAACGACCGGCGCACCTCCTCCTCAGTGATGGTGAGAGGGTGGTCTGGGTCTGTGGGGGGTGGGAGGTGGGGGGGAGAGGTGGGCAGTGGGGGGGGGAGAGGAGGAGGGGTGGTGGGGGGGGCGGAGGGGGGAGGGGTGGTGGGGGGGAGAGGAGAGGTGGTAGGGGGGGGGAGAATGCCTCTTGATGTGTTGTTGTCATCCCCGCCGCGTGGTATCGAAAATGGTATCGAGTATCGATATTTTCCTGGGTATCGGTATCGAAGTAGAAATTCTAGTATCGTGACATCCCTAGTTTGTATATGTAAGATTTAGGTAGGATAGGTAAGATGACTTCATACTGCTTGACGCCCAGCAGAGACTCACCTGCACAGGAAGGCCTGCGACCTCGGCGTACGCCAGGGCCTGTGGCACCGTGGTCAGGCCCACGGTGAGGCCCGCTATCAGGTCCATCTGCAGCCACCTCAGGTTGTACCGGGGCAGCCAGGTCAGCACGGGCAGCCAGGCTGTCAGCCTGCGGTAGGAGCAGCAGGCCTCCACCCTGTCCCGGGCCGAGAGCAGAGGACGCTCCTCCATCACACCAGGATCAGAGGAGGAGGAGGGTGGAAACGCCCTGGAGGGAACGAAGGCTGTGGACGGAGATGAATAGAGAGAGCTGTAAGAGCACAGACATACAGACCCATATTCTTTCCTCAGCATATGGAGGACTATGAGCACATTGTCTTCTTTACACATTTGACTACATGCACTGTGTGCGTGTGTGTGTGTGTGTGTGTGTGTGTGTGTGTGTGTGTGTGTGTGTGTGTGTGAGTGTGTGTGTGCATGTGCGATATCTCTTCTATTTTCGGGTCTTCAATATCGCTTTCTATTGTGAAGCCGAGCATGTTCACTCTGTGTAGTGACGATTCAGATGTGTTCTTGAATATTCCAGCTAACACTCCTGATGTTGTTGTTGTCAATGAAAATCGTAGAGAGGTGTTTGTTCTAGAGGTTGGCTGTACCTTTGACCACAGCCTAGAGGAGGCCTTTCTAACCAAGATGATGAAATACCAACAGCTAGAACAGACCATCTCACAGCTGGGCTACAGGTGTAAACTTCTAGTTTTCATATTTGGTAGCCTAGGTCATGTCCATAAGCTGGTTGTGAGAGGCCTTCAGATGGCTTATGTGGATGCATTATTGTGGTTGCCGTCTGGGCACTCATGTAACTGACTGACTCCCAGCATTTGACTGCACTATTACTCTTTATGTCCTTTGCATACTTGTATTTATGTGGACATAAATAAATATTTCAAATGTGTGTGTGTGTGTGTGTGTGTGT
>NW_028152232.1:645000-675160 GCF_964638095.1 Poromitra crassiceps | reverse complement strand
GACTGCTCTCTGTGCTGGCTGGAGAAGCCTCAGGGACTCCTCCTGGTGGAATATCTTGTAAGGTGTGATCCCCTGTCACAGCTCAGTCATATGGTGTGTAGTCTCACAGTGCCAGCCGTAGATGGTATCTAGATCTGGAGCACAACTCTCAAAAGTGGTTAAAGCCCGACGGTGGTCTGACTACATGAGACTATATTCACCACTTTCCTGGTGAGACCGTGGGCGCTTCCATGACACCCTCCCTCCCTGTTTCCAGCTGCCGGTTGCCTGTTTCCGCCCAGGACCGTTCATAGAGAAAAAGACTGAAAATAATCATAATAATCGTTGTGACTTTGTACCTACCTATGTCTTGTAATGGTGCCCACAGGTGCATAATTGTACAACAGTGTACCGTGTGACAATATCTTGAATCTTGGAAGAGAGAGACTGCTAAAGCTCCGTTCAATGACCAAATAATAAGAGTTCCGGTTTGGACGTTTAGCCTTCAAAATAAAAGCTGCCGCTATGCAACCACATACTATTTTTTTAGCAATTTTGGCTAAAAGGAGCTGGTGGTGGACCTGAGGAGGGCCACGGCTCCGGTGACCCCTGTTTCAATCTATGGGGTCAGTATTGACATACTGGAGGATTACAAGTACCTTGGAGTGTACATTGACAATAAACTGGACTGGGCTAAGAACTCTGATGCACTCTACAAGAAGGGGCAAAGCCGTCTCTACTTCCTGAGACGGCTGAGGTCCTTCAACGTCTGCCGGACCATGCTGAGGATGTTCTATGAGTCGGTGGGGGCTAGTGCCTTCCTGTATGCTATTGTGTGCTGGGGCAGCAGGCTGAAGGCAGCGGATGCCAAAAGACTCAACAAACTGATCTGTAAGGCCAGGGACATTGTGGGGCTGCACCTGGGCTCTCTGACTGCGGTGTCGGAGAAGAGAACGCTGTCCAGGCTAAGCTCCATCATGAGCAATGACTCTCCCCCACTCCACAGCGTGCTAGTCAAACACAGGAGCACGTTCAGTGAGAGGCTGATCCCACCTAGATGCAATACAGAGAGGCACAGGAAATCATTCCTGCCTGTTTAACGCCTCACTTAAAAGAGCACCTAGGAGACATTCAGTCTCCCTGAGACTGAGTCAGCCGATAGGTTAACTGTGCCTTAGCTGAGCCACATGTAATGGGCAAGATGACTTAACTCATTGAGTGCCAGCCACTTTTGGAGAACGGAAGCTCCCAGTGCCAGAGTTTCAGAGCGTTTTCAGTGATTTCTCGAGGCCCACAGAATATTGTGTGATATTACTATGTAAACAAAGAACACGCACAAAGAACGAGGAGACTCTCTTCTATCATCTGCAAAAAAAAGTTTATTGATACCATTTTCCGTTCTTTAGTTATGAGCCGGAGAAGATAGGCTGTTTTGAGCAAAAAGACAGGTTTCAAATTATAAGCTGAGATATTCAGCCTTTTGTGAAATGAAGCATTTCAAGCACATTCACTGACTCTAGCTAATATTTTCTGATGTAGTGACGTGGTGTAGTTCTGTGGAGCCTGCGTGCCCCACCCCCCTCTCCCCCCCTCAGCCAGCTGCAAACTCCTCCCCACACGCACCCAGTCTATTTTCGGAGCCTCCGTTTTTGCGCCGGGCGGCTCCCAGCGCGACAAGGAAATGCCAAACGGGACTGCAGGGAAAGGTTTGGCCCTTCGGCGTCGGGTGCTGCCTTTCTGGCGGGTAATCGTGTGGAGAAACTATATGCAGACAGACAGACAGAGGCAGAGGAGCTCAGTTGTGGGCGCGGATTGACTGATGTTCGCAGCCAACTTCAGCTGCAGATAGAGCAATCTATATGGCTCTGGCTGCAGCATGCATCGGTTTCTCTTTGATCACGGCTTTTTCCTGCAGTTTTCCGGACCTTTCTGTAATCTGGAGAGCACTGTCGCCACCTAATGAGTCCGTAAAATAGGTTATACACCTTCAATAGCTCCCATATTTGTACAGGAGATGCCTGATGCTTTGATCCACGTCCCACCGTCAAAAAACGCAATTGACGAACATACTCGTCCTTGGCACTCTACGTTACTAAACGAAATGACGAACATACTCGTCCATGGCACTCAATGAGTTAATATAAGTCCAGTGTGCAATAACTGCAATTTGACACGTAATGTACATTCTACTTATTATACTTTATTATACTTTACTCTACTTACTCTACTTTATTTTTGCTTACTTTATTGCATTTTACTACTGTTTTATTTTATGCTATGTGTGTTCTGAGTGCGAGCTGCTGTAACCTGTCCCAGTTTCCCCCCGGGGATCATTAAAGTCTTTCTGATTCTGATTCTGATTCTGAAAATAAGCCCGTACAGTACGAGTGAATTGACATTCACCTTGTTTTTGTAAAATATCGCCACTATGCAACCACACAACGTTACTATTTTTAGCCATTTCGGATCAAATACGCCAAACGTTCCCACTCTTTGACAGCGGCGCGCACGTCTTGCTAGTGAAGAAAATGTAAACAGGAAGTCGACAACCGGCAACCGCTGAGAATCATGGGAAACGTAAGTCCAGGAATAAGGTGAATAGTGTGGAACCATCCAAAACAACTCAAAGACTCCTGGTTACAAGACAGACAGATGTATAGTGTGAAAGGAACCGAGACTGATGACTGAGGAGGATCATGTAGCCATACGTTTCAACCAACTAAAGTTGCATTAAGTTTTCACCGTGTAAATCCAGCCTAATGAATTTCAATGCAATTTTGTGTGTGTAGCATTCCAGACTGAAGGGAAGTTGTACCTGATCCTGGACTTCCTCAGAGGAGGCGATCTCTTCACTAGACTGTCCAAAGAGGTGGGAATTGTTCATTTGTTTTTGGACGTTTTCCTGGAACGTCTCCCCGGGTTTTCTCCATCACGTGCTGAGATTGATCTATCTCTGTTGGTCTCTCTCACACTCTTTCTCTGTTTCACTTCCTTTCTGTGCCTCCCAGGTGATGTTCACAGAGGAGGATGTGAAGTTTTACCTGGCAGAGCTGGCGTTGGGACTGGACCATCTGCACGGCCTGGGCATCATCTACAGAGACCTCAAACCTGAAAAGTAGGAGACAACGGATCTACGCACACTGAAAGACTACAGAGACACCACAAAACAAAGCCATACTTTATGAACCCTGCCACCACACCTCACAGACTACTCGCTCAACTCAGTAACTATTTTTGGACTGGACCCATCAGCAGTTTAAAAAGAATCTATAAAAGTCAGTTCAGCTTAGACCTAGGTCGCTTTCACATAAAGCTGGTGGACTCAGTGCCAGGGCTGTAGTGGTGGCTAAACGCACGTAAACGGCGTTTAGGTACCTTTTTCAATGCTCTGCAGCGTTTAGGTACCTTTTAAGATAGTTTACTCAGATTTTTAAATCGTTTATGCACTTATTATTGCACAAGTTTTAAAAAGTTTGAGTAAACTCTGTTGATGCGGAGACCATGCCAAGCACGTCACACACCAAAAGAAAAGAAAAAAGATGACACATGGCGCTGACCAGGAGCTCCGGGAACCGTAGCCTATTGTGGAGCGCTCCGCGGGAAAGGTACACGGCCCCGCCGTCACATTGGTGCCTTTCTCGACCTGCGCTTGCCTCCCCTCAAACAACTTGATGGTGCCATTGTGCCAGCGATGCGCAATGCGCATTTGGAGACCAGCTCATGGTGAGCTGAACGTAGGTTGGTTAAAAATGTGTCAGGAAAATCATATAGGCCTACCGTTTTACAACTGAAGAGTGAATCACTGGTGTAAGAGACATGATTGATTTCCCTCTGATCAAGTAAAGTTTGTAACATTAGGTGCGACTTGAATAGTACAGGTGCTACTGTATAAAGCCAATATGACCATGTTGAAAACTATCTAGAAACATACTGGTGTTTGTCATGCCGAGATCTGTACCCCTGGCTGCCGGCAAATTCACAAAATGTTTTATTATTCGCGAAACGCCAGAGGGCGAACTACGGCATGCAGTTGATTTTCTTCTTCACGCAATTAACACGTTCACTGCCAATGACGTGTTTTTACGTCAAACAAAATCCAACGGTTGACTGCCAATGACGTGTTTTTTTTTTTTTGACGGTGGGACGTTGATCTAACCCTTTTACGTCTCCTATACCAATATTGGAGGTATTGAATGTGTATAATCTATTTTACCGACCCACTGAGTGGCGACATGTCTCTCCACAGTAGAAAGAGGCGAGCCAAAACTGGAGGGAAAAGCGCGAGGAAGCCGTTCTCATACTGTAAAATGGATGGCGAAAACGCTTTCACTTTCGCGCTGACGCACAGCGGTGGCAACGGTGGGGGGTTCCAAGAATAGACTGGATGCACACTTTGAAACACGCACCATAAATAAGCCCAGAATCGCAAGAGCTTCATCAGAGCTCTCAACCGGACCGCCAAGAAACGAGCGAAACCCATCCAGAGAGCCCCATCCAGACTGCCAGGCAGCAGCCAGGCAGCAGCAACTCGTTTGTCACAGACCCGCTGCAGAGCCAAGGAGGGCGGAGGAGAACGCCCACGGAGGGAGGAGTTGGAAGCAGAGGGGGGTTTCCTGCTGTTATGGAGGAAATTACTGTTCAAAACTATTGTTTAGATGTCTGACGTCTTACTGATGCCAAAAATGAATGGTTAAAGTGACTGTTCTATCGAATTTCACAAAAAGCCGTTTATCTCAGAATAATTTTTCAGACGCTGAAACCATGCTGTATTCAACTGCTAATGCTTACATAACTACTAACTCTACAAACTAACTATTTTAGACAGAGAAAGCACACATTCTATTAGTTCTTTTGAGATATTGTGTGTTCACAAAATCCTAACAGAAACGAATCCTCGGCTCTTGAAAGATGAGCCAAAATCCTCAAAAAAAAACCATGGCAGAAGCTAACTACAGTATTGAAAAACGGCTGGCAGTGAATGTGTTAAGACAACGTGACAATTTGTGACGCAGAAGAAGCAGAATGGACATTTGTCAGTTTTTCACAAATAACCCGAAAAAACGAAGAATAGAGGTTGCAAATGGTAAATTGCTTGTTAAATCAGTTAGTCAGATTATGTGTGACATTGTTGTCGAGTAGCAATGATTGAAACTTGATGTGCTGAGCTCAATCAAGCGTTATTAATTTGCACTGCTCTGGCTAACGTCATTAGGCATTGATTAACCGAATGCTATAATGCTAACTGTTACTTTGAACATCCATTTGCAATGATTCTGGCTGGATATTAACTATTGTAAATTTGTCACAAATAATGCACTTTGTGTACAATGTGTAAATACATTTTATATTGATTGTTTAGGCCTAATTATTTGTAAAGTCACAACACATTAGAGATGTGTGTAGTTCTTCATAGATTTACCCTCTTCATTTTGCTCTCAAATGCACCAGGTTGATGAATTTTACTTTAAAATGTACAAAATTTTCTTCCGGGGGAGAATCCCTCTGGACCCCCCTTGAGGGTCCAAGGCCCATCCCATAGCCAGCTACTTTTCCTATCTGGCTGGCTACTCAGAAATGTGGGGAACCCCCTGATATACCTTATAGGGCTATATGATTCTTCAGATTAAGTTGTTCTACTCTCATATTTTTTCTTGTACAGTATATCGGTCACGCCGGTGCTGCGTGAGAAAGCTGCCTCAACAGTATAGTTTACCCACTTTTTTTTTTACCACTACAGCACTGCTCGGTGCGATTCAGCGCGGTGAACTTGCAACATTGTTGCATTTTCCATTTGATCCGGTTCACTTTCACACAGCAATTTGTCAAACGCACCAAATTTAAAAAAAAATCAATATTGTATTTTTCAATTACACCAAACTTTCTGAACAATGTCACGTGGTCGAAACAGTCACTCGTCTAGTGGACAGAATAGAGAAGGGAAATCTCTCCTCTTCAGCAGGCTTTTTGCCTGGCTGAGTGAGGGCTGACTGAATAACACAAGTGAATCCGCAAAACACAAACCATGGAGCAACACCACCTGCGATATTGGGATTTCTGGTTTTACTTTGGTGTTTACTATCAAATCATTATTTAACAAGAATGTGCCCAATATGAGCAGCAGATGAGGCAGCAAGCTGTTGGACATTTCATTCTGCAGATGAGACGAGCGCGGCAGTAGCTAAGGAGAAGGTGAGCCCTGTTGAGACAACAATGTGTTGTTGTTGTTGTTGTTGTTGTTATCAGAGAGGTTGTTATGACGACGTACATCACGCAGCGCGGTGCGCACACGTGTACAGTACCTGCCGCAGTGTTTGTTTTGCTTCCTTCTACCGTCTTCTACATGATGCACTGCTGCGGCTTCCTATTATTTGCTCTTGTGTTTAGTCCGGTTTGCTTTCACACCACAAACGAACCGCGCCAGGGTTCACTTGAGACCCACGTTTTCAAGCGGACCAGAGTTCGCTTGTTTGTTCTGCCCCAGAGTTCATTTGCGCTTTCACACCACCCCAACGAAGCAGACTATCCGAGGAAACAAACTTTGGCGCGGTTAAAGCGGACCAAACAGCTTATATGTGAAAGCGACCTTAGACTATGAAATATGTATATTGCCCCCTTGCTGGAGTGCACAGAAGCATTATACAATACATTTACCAAGAACCTGGATAAACACTGAGGAGTTTTCTCACTGTTTAGAAGGGGAACAAAACCTTTCCTTCATAATAAATTATTCCATGATTATTTCATTTAGAATCAGAAAATATTCGTAAAATATGTGAGGATTGTGACCCCTCCCCCTAACATTTGACTATGTTGCCTTCTAGCATTCTACTGGATGAGGAGGGACATATCAAACTTACAGGTGAGTGTGTGTGTGTGTGTGTGTGTGTGTGTGTGTGTGTCTCTCTCTCTCCCCCTCTCTCTCTCTTTATGGACCACATGGTGGCTCAGTGGTTAGCACTGTTGCCTCACAGCAAGAAGGTCCCGGATTCGAACCCCAGTCCGTCCCAGGTCCTTTCTGTGTTGAGTTTGCATGTTCTCCCCGTGTTCGTGTGGGTTTTGTCCGGGTGCTCCGGTTTCCTCCCACCATCAAAGAGTTGGTCCCCGGGCACTGCACTGTGGCTGCCCACTGCTCCTAGTTCTAGGAACGTTCCTAGTAGAGGATGGGTCAAATTGCAGAGGATGAATTTCCCCATGGGGATAGATAAAGGATCACTTAAAGGGCCCATATTTTGCTAATATAATGTATTATTATTTTATTGTTGGCCTCCAGTAGAGTAACTTATTGCATTGCTGGCTCTCACTGCCCCCTTCAGTTCACCCTCTGTCTGAAACACTCTGTTTTAGGTTCTGTCCCTTTAAGAACCCCCACCTTCCGGGAAAAAGCGGGGGGTAAGTTTGTGTTTGCAAACCTCTGCAAAGAGGACCCGGACCCCACGTTGAGAACCACCGCAAATCACAATCGTGCAGAGAGGGAGTGAGAGGGAGAGGAAGGGGCAGAGGACGCTGTGTTTGGCTGCAGCTATGCTGCAAAAAAATCCAGTTGGGGATTTACTCTCAAAGGCGAGGAGTGACGATTTTTTTGTGTGCCGTTTTTCTCCAGGCAGCCTGACGCTGATTTCCCCCCTCTAAACAGAGCTCGATTTAGCTTATTATTTCGGTCTTTTTCAAAATTATTTTTTCATTTTATACTAGTAATGGTGCATATTTATCGATACAAGCAGTGTTCTTATTCCAACATGAACCAATAGTATACTAGATTGAAATTGGACGGCACGGTGGCTCAGTGGGTAACACTGTTGCCTCACAGCAATAAGGTCCCGGGTTCGAACCCCGGTCCGTCCCAGGTCCTTTCTGTGTGGAGTTTGCATGTTCTCCCCATGTCCGTGTGGGTTTTCTCCGGGTGCTCTGGTTTCCTCCCACCATCAAAGAAAGACATGTATGTTAGGGTTAAGACTCCTGTCAGTGCTCCTGACCAAGGTATTGGCAAAAAGAACTGGAGTTGGTCCCCGGCCGCTGCACAGTGGCTGCCCACTGCTCCTAGTTCTAGGAAGGTTCCTAGTAGAGGATGGGTCAAATGCAGAGGATGAATTTCCCCAAGGGGATAAATAAAGGATAACTTTAACTTTAACTAACTTTAACTTTAAATGAGGCCAGAATGCAGAAAACTCCCATTGTGATTACATTAGTTAGAGCGTGTTTAGAGCGGGGCGTTCGTCCTGCCTACAGTAGCACACAGCACCGAGCCGAGCACACAGCACAAAGCCAGCACCAAGACTGAAGAAACTGCACTGACTTTAAACGACTGGACACTGCTTACCGCTACAGCTTTTAACCAGGACTTCTATCAGGAACTACTAGATACTCAGATAAACAGAAATAAAGTGAAAGGCAGATACGGCCGAGACGAGTGGAAACTAGCAGCGTTAGTTACTGTCGGCAGTCTACTGGAATGTCAGAACAGGGAAGGGAGGGGCAGGGCGCGCGCGCCGCGGGCCCGGACTAAGCTTGGCATCACCATGGTAACAAGTCCGACCTGACGTCACTAGAACTATGGCTCTCGCACAAATCCATGTCCTCTTGTTTCCAAGACTTCATGGGGGGGAGGGGGGTTCATGGGGGTAACATTAAAACACTTTCACCTATTTATTTGAAGCTTAGCCTATGTTTAATATGACCATCCAAGATTGTAACAACATATATATATTTATATATACCGTACTTCTTCCAATAAGCGCCTCCACTCTAATTGCCGCCGGGTCTTCCATTTACCGCCTGGTCCAAATTGATTTAGCATAATAAGCGCCTGACTCTAATTGCCGCCCGGGCCGGAAATGGAATATTTTTTTGGTTACCGTTGTTATTGTTGTTTTTGTCAAAACTGCCTGTACCTACCCTCTTGTGTGTACTAAGTACTATCTCACTGGTTTAAACTGCCTGTACCTAGCCTCTTGTGTGTACTAAGTACTATCTCACTGGTTTAAACTGCCTGTAACTAGCCTCTTGTGTGTACTAAGTACTATCTCACTGGTTTAAATAAGCAATTTGATACTTTACGTTTTTGGGTTAGGGTAGGCATTTATGTTAAAAAAATAATAACCGCCTGGCTCAATTATGCCCAAATGGAAATAACCGCCTGACTCTAATTGCCGCCTGGTCTTCCTTTTACCGCCTGGTCCAAATTGCTTTAGCATAATAAGCGCCCGGGCTCTTATTGGCAGAATTACGGTATATATATATATATCAGAGGAGGTTTTTCCAGTGAGGCATAGGAGGATGGTCCTCCTCTATTAGATTGGGGATTTTATATAAAAAAAAATATATATTAAAAAAAAATATTTTTTATTTTTATTTTTATATTTTTCATTTTTCATATTTTTTTTTATAATAAAATATCAATCAAATGTGTTTTTTCTTATGTGCAGACGCTCATTTTTTCATTCATTATATAGCTCCATGCAGAAGAGTCACTCTGGCCCTGGTCCCAGCATGGGGGAGGGGATTAAAAAAACACCCGCCCTGTGAGCTTGATTTATTTGGTAATTTATCTAATGAAAAAATAAGATTGGTTGAAAAAGACTTGCAATTCACAGAAAACAGTGGAGTGATGTGTTTTCCAACGAATCAGATTGAGCTACAGTTACTGTAGGAGGGAGCTCTCCCTTAGCCCGTGAAACCAGGTGAAACCCTAATTGGTTGTTGTTTGATTGATAGATTGCTTGACATTGATTGACATTCTGTATTGTCCAATGCTGAATAGCCTACGTCTGAAAATCTTGTTGAATCCAGAGCTCTGGTTGAATCTAGCTCCGTTGTCAGTAGGAACTAGGAAATGATGACCACGCTGACAACCTGACACATTCATAGATAGATTTACAGACAGTAGTAGCACCTATACTTTCCCCTTTCCCTGTTTTTTATTATCAAACAGTAAGTTAGCTCACAAGCCGTTGCATGAGCGCCCGAACGCGATTTTCTGCAACAAGTTTAGAGACTGCAGCGGGGTACACGGAGGCTCCCGAGGTCGCAAACACTGGGATACTGCTGCAACCTCATCGGCTGCACGGCGCACCGACTACAGACAGCTGTGACAGCATTGGATATGCAAGTACCGGTAAGTCAATTAAATTTGAGTTATCCAGGTCTTCTACTAAATTCGGCGTCCACCAAGCAGCGCTATTATATTGTTTTATGCTGAATAGCCCGCCATTTCCTAATACAATGGCGAAACGCAACGAAACATGCAATTTGCATGTTTAATTGCATGTTGTTCCACCATGTTTCGTTCCGCGCTGCCAAATTCAATGGAATGAAACAAAACTTGTAGCCTATGTTGGACATAGTGAAGTGTTTTTGATTGATTTGTTCATCCATCAAACCTTTTACTGACCGACTAACTGTAGCCTTAATATCTTACTTTATTTTGAGGTGCAAACATTGCTCAGCCAGAAATTATTCCCACTTCAACTCTCTTTCTCCTGGGTGCACCTAACGTTAAAATGCACCAGAGGACATCCATCTTATTTGTCCTCAATCTGCATTGAAAATGTGTGAAAATTCACCTTCTTGCAACAGTTGTAGTCTAAGCTAGTGGTTTTCAAAGTGGGTTACCCAGCAAAAAGGGGGGATTAATCTATTTTCACTATAATTCCATCCATAAGTAACACAATCACAGAATGTACGACTATTTTGGTCATGGGTTTCATATAATGTCTGATAAAACATCTAGCAAAACTCTTATCAGATGGGGGACCCTGGAACAAAATCTTATCTATATGGGGGTGCGTGGTGTAATTTGTGTTACTGTAGTTTAGGGCTCCTTAACATGAGCAAGTTCAATAAACACTGGCCTGGGCTACATCTTCTGCCATAAAAGTTATTGCAGTTGAGGAATCTGTCAAGCCAGCACCCAAGTTTTAGGATTGTGTGATTGAATTAAACTGAAATTAAGTTTGATGTTGCCTGTTACAGTGTAGATGGTAAAGCGGTCTGTAGCCTAATCATTTCTATTGATCTGGTTTCCTTGAAGGAGAGTGCTGCTGCTATTGAGGGGGTGAGGCAGCATCAGGTCGCGGCCGGGGAGCGCATAGACCACTCTGCTCACACAGGACAAGATGGGCTGCACAACATGGCAGCTGCTCAGGTGAGTCAAAGCTCCCAAATTGTTTGCCATCAGAACGAGAGCCCCCGGATCCCATATGTGTGCCATGCATTATTAACCCCAATTATTGATTACATTTTTTAAAAACAAATTATTAAGTAATGATGACATCAGCTCTATTTAACAAGGAGTTTATTTCACAGGATTAATAAGGCTTTACATTTATGACATTTTCAAACCAAAACTTTATTATACAGTAAACCACATTGATGTGTGGAAGCACTAGTGTCGTTAAGTGGCCTGTTACAGTGTAGATGGTAAAGCAGTCTGTAGCCTAATCATTTCTATTGATCTTGTTTCTTTGAAGGAGAGGCATGGACGCAGACACAGAGAGTGGGATGGCGAAGAAAACCTTGTGGATTTTGTGTTGTCACAGCCTTTCTACAGTTTGGATCATGCAACAAAGTTGAGGATCAAGACTGCAGGGCGACCAACTCCACAGATAACTATGAAAAAAACAACCATGATCTGCGGTCAGCAGAAAGAGACCAAGCTGAATATGGTCTGGTATGAGAGATATTCTATAAATGTGTCTGAGCTTAGATTTTGGATATCATAATACCATGATATAACGGCAGAAGTGTTGTCTTTTCCTGGGTTTAAAAGCTGCATTATTACAGTAGTAAAGTGATGTACAATTGTGATGTAATTTTCTGACTGTTCTATTATTTGCTTTTACCCACTTAGTCATTATGTCCACATTACTGATGATTATTGATCAAAAATCTCATTGTGTAAAAAATATTTTCTGAAAGCACCAATATTGTTCTCCCAGGCCTATAGTAAAGACATCAGGCTTAGTGGTGTTAGATTGTCAATCCCGTAGCAGAAAGATCACAGGTTTGATTCTTTCACCAGCTATGTATTCCACTGACTTGTCTTTGACTCAGACACTGAACCCTGACTGCTCACTCACTTTCCGTCAGTCTCTGGATGAGAGTTTGTTTTGTATGTTGTTAAAACTGCAAATAAAATATATATAAAAAAATGAAAGTGGAGTAATCCTAATGCTAATTTAAAATGAGATATTCCTTTAAATCTGTCTTCAAACTGCAAAAGAGAAAAAAAAAACACCAAAAAATTTTTCGGCGGCGACCGAAGCTCGCTTCTCTAACCATTGGACCACTGTGATAGTAAATTACACCATCACTGCCCATAAATATATATATATATATATATATATATATATATATATATATATATATATATATATATATAAATATTATATATATACTGTATATATATATATATACAGTATATATATATTATATATATACTGTATATATATATATATACTGTATATATATATATGTATATGTTCCTGCAGTTAATTATTACACCATCATCTTATCATCATCCATAATCACAGCCATTCATTTACCCCATGGCCTGCCGCTGGAATCAAAGGTGACCTTAAGAGATTTTAGAGAGTCAATTGAGAAGCTTCAAAAGGATAAATGCCAACAGAGATATAAGCCGTGATCGGAATGCTTCTAATACTCCCCATGCAGTGTTTATCATATTTGAACTATTTGGGGAATGATCAAACGAGTTTCGGACACTACATGACTCTTCTTCTCCTTTGGTAAACACGGCCGCATTGCATTGTGGTATATGGGAGAAAATGTAGGGAATATCCGCTGTTCACTAGAAATTGCAGTGCGTTGTGGTTATTTTATAGTGGACTATATAGTGAATGAACAGTTGAGAATTCGGACACTAATACAAAATGGCCAACACACTATATAGTCCACTATTTCTGTGATAGGGTTTTGAACACGGCTATATGAGGGATCAGCCGAGCAGCATTTTGGTAAACAAACCGCGTCACTGGGTGGCAACGGCAATGGAACCCTATGGAGCCCAAGTGGCGTGAGGCGTGAGTGTCTGACTCTAGCCGGCTAACTTTGTTTACATTTTAAAAACTGCGACAGTTCACACAACTTTAACAGGGCATGCATATATTATACATCAAACTCTTGAGCTAATTCTGCTCTTACTCAGAATGTCAACATATAAGCGATGTATAGTTTTTGAGATATTAACGTTTGTTTGGCACAACTCGCACTATTGACTGCCGCGGGGTTCCGCATTTCTGGGTGGCAAGTGACGTCACGCTGATTCGTCCTTATGTAGCCCCGCCCACTTGACCCATCTGTGTTACGACTTCCCGTTCAAAACGCCAGCTGTTTCACCCGCTCAAACCAGAGATGGTCTCTCTGGTCAAAGCTAGTGACTCACTGGAAGCAGGCTGCAGGGATAAGCTCTGTCTCTCTGGTCAAAACTAGTGTGACTCACTGGAAGCAGAAGCAGGCTGCGGGGATAAGCTCTGCCACAGGAAGTGTAAACACAATCGGTTTCCGATTGTGTTTACACTTCCTGTTAGTCTCTCAAGCCAGACTGTCTCTTTTACATAAGGTGAATAGGGTTGTAATTTAAAAGTGATTGTTGTGCTGTTTTATCAGTTGTTATTTGCCCTCTAGGTATGCTTAAAATAAACTTCAATGTGTGATATTATCATATCATTATATTGGCATTTAACAAAAGCACAAAGTGCTGCAAAATAAAAGTGACATAAGCATATTAATCAGTTATAATTAATGGAAGAGTTTAGCTGCTGGCACCAAATGCTCAGCAGAGTAAAAATATACCTTAACAGTGTAGAATAACACAAAAGAAAAATCCACGATACGACAGTATAGTATTTATGCAATAGTGTGTTGACTGCCTCTTGTGGTGTTTTCCAGACTTTGGCTTGTGTAAAGAAGCTATCGACCATGAGAAGAAGGCCTACTCCTTCTGTGGCACTGTGGAGTACATGGCACCAGAGGTGGTCAACAGGCAGGGACACATCCACAGCGCCGACTGGTGGTCATTTGGAGTACTAATGGTGAGGATTTTACATCATGTTTTAGGCAGATGATACACAAATTCTGATATAATATCTGTAAAATATTGTGTTGATATATTTTACACAGCCCTGGTAAGTAAATATTCTGTTGTGCTAGAGATGACGGCTGTATGTTCTCTCTCCCAGTTTGAGATGTTGACAGGAGCTCTGCCATTCCAAGGGAAGGACCGTAAAGAAACGATGAACTTGATCCTGAAGTGAGTGTGTGTGTGTGTGTGTGTGTGTGTGTGAGAGAGTATCTTCTCGACCAAAACAACCTGTGCTTATGATGTGGTGGAACAACAATCCAGTTCGCATTGACACTCAACTTGCGGTCCGGGCGCCAGAAGCGGCCCGTGATAGGGTGCAGAGTGGACCCCGACCATTTTCTAATTCACAATGACAACTAATGTTAAAAAAAGTTTGACTTGAGCTCCAGCTAAATTGTAAACTATGGCCATCTGCTCGCTCCTCAGACACTTACAATATACGTACATAACTAACTTAACTAACTAACTATGTGCACAAAATTGTGAGACTAAACTCCGGCTGACACCCCAAAAACTTACAATCCGCTACAGAAACATTTATGTTAATGTTGGTTTATTAACTGGCCTCTGGCTTCCTGTTATTTTGTAAAAGTGGCCCCCGGGCAAAGCAAGTTGAGTATCCCTTTGCTACTAAGTAGCTATTCAAATTGCCAATGTTATAAGGACTAGACATCTCTTCAAAAGACTAGGCATCTCTTTATAAGGACTAGGCATCTCTTTATATGGACTAGGCATCTCTTTATAAGGACTAGGCATCTCTTCAAAAGGACTAGGCATCTCTTTATATGGACTAGGCATCTCTTTATATGGACTAGGCATCTCTTTATAAGGACTAGGCATCTCTTTATATGGACTAGGCATCTCTTTATAAGGACTAGGCATCTCTTTATAAGGACTAGACATCTCTTCAAAAGGACTAGGCATCTCTTTATAAGGACTACGCATCTCTTTATATGGACTAGGCATCTCTTTATAAGGACTAGGCATCTCTTCAAAAGGACTATACATCTCTTTATAAGGACTAGGCATCTCTTCAAAAGGACTAGGCATCTCTTTAAAAGGACTAGGCATCTCTTTATAAGGACTAGGCATCTCTTTATAAGGACTAGGCATCGCTTCAAAAGGACTAGGCATCTCTTTATATGGACTAGGCATCTCTTTATATGGACTAGGCATCTCTTTATATGGACTAGGCATCTCTTCAAAAGGACTAGGCATCTCTTTATAAGGACTAGGCATCTCTTCATAAGGACTAGGCATCTCTTTATATGGACTAGGCATCTCTTCAAAAGGACTAGGCATCTCTTCAAAAGGACTAGGCATCTCTTTATAAGGACTAGGCATCTCTTCAAAAGGACTAGGCATCTCTTTATAAGGACTATTCATCTCTTTATATGGACTAGGCATCTCTTTATAAGGACTAGGCATCTCTTTATATGGATTAGGCATCTCTTTATAAGGACTAGGCATCTCTTCAAAAGGACTAGGCATCTCTTTATAAGGACTATTCATCTCTTTATATGGACTAGGCATCTCTTTATAAGGACTAGGCATCTCTTTATATGGACTAGGCATCTCTTTATAAGGACTAGGCATCTTGCGCGCCAAGCACACTCGATTCCTAGGCTCGCCCGCTGTGCTTCCTCGCCCACCCTGCACCTCGCTGAGCTGGCCCTGCAGCGCGCATACGCAGCTCGCCCGCTGCGTGGCCTCGCCCTGGCTGCTCCTTGATGGCATACTTCAGGGATGCTCGGTCACCTGTCCTGGAGCTGGCAACATACAGCAGCTGTCCATGGCTGAAGATGGAGGTCTGAAGCCAGACTCCCACTTCTTTCAGTGTATGTCCCTGGGGCTTGATTTTGCTCTTATGACATCACTGATGACATCATGTCACCACTGCGTTTATGACAGGACTGATGACATCACAACCTTTAATGACATCACTGATGATGTCACAATGCCTCTGACATCACTGATGATGTCACATGTTATGACTAGGGCTGTCAATCAATTAAAATATTTAATTGCGATTAATCGCATGATTGTCCATAGTTAATCACGATTAATCGCAAATTAATCGCACAATTTTTTATCTGTTCTAAATCGACCTTAAAACGATATGAATATGAGTAGTATGATCATATTAGTATGTAATTGGCCTTTGGTAGGCGATTGTTATTATTGCTACACTGTAGTTAGAATACTTACGCATCTCTGAGACTGCAGTGTCAGTCTGTTAACTCATTGAGTGCCAATGACGACAGCTGTCGTCAATTCAAATACTGACGTAGAGTGCCAAAGACGACGATTGTCGTCAATTGCGTTTTTTGACAGGGGGGGGTCCATCGAAGCCAGATCTATGTCCTGTAACATTTTGGGACATGTTGAATGTCTATAACCTATTTTACCGAGCCATTAGGTGGCGACAGTGCTCTCCAGATGACAGAAGTGTCAGGAATACAGCCTGACAAAGCCGTGATCAAAGACAAACCGCGCTCATGCTGCAGCCCAGATGGCTCTGGGCTGCTTGCCAACAGCAATCAATCCGCGCACACAACTGCAGCTCCTCTGCCTGTCTGTCTGTCTGCATATAGTTTCTCAACACATTACCCACCAGAAAGGCAGCACCCAACGCCGAAGGGCCAACCCTTACCTGCAGTCGCGTAGGGCATTTCCTTATTGCTGCTGTGAGCTGCCAGGAGCCGCGCGGCGCAAAAACAGAGGCTCCGAATAGACTTTGTGCGTGTGGGGAGGAGTTTGCAGTTGACTCGGGGAGAGGCGGGGAGAGGGGGGGACAGGGGGGTGGGGCGCGCATGCACCACAGAACTAAACCAGGTCACATCATCAGAAAATATTAGCTAGAGTGAGTGAATGTGCTTGAAATAATGCATTTCACAAAAGGCTGAATATCTCAGCTTCCTGATAGAAAAGCATATTTTTGCTGTTTTTGACCTATCTTCTCCGGCTGATAACTAAAGAACGGAAAATGGTATCAATAAACTTTTTTTTGCTGATGATACAATAGAGTCTCCTTGTTCTTTTTGCGTGTTCGGTGTTTACATAGTAATATCACACAATATTCTGTGGGCCTCGAGAAATCACTGAAAACGCTCTGAAACTCTGGCACTGGGAGCGTCCGTTCTCCAAAAGTGGCTGGCACTCAATGAGTTAACAAGTAGTCTCGCTGGCGAGAGGCATGGCTCTCTCCCTGCTAGGGATGTCAATTTTCGGTTAATTTCACTTTCAATTAACCGACGCTAATAATCGATTAACCTATCGGTTAATTCATAATTTTTTTAATATTATTGTTATTTTTTTTATTTTTTTTGTCTATTTACTCAATGAGCTCATGCCCAAACAAGGCGTGTCTATTTAGATGCTGAAATGTTAATGCTTTTTGTGTTAGAATTTCTAACACAAAAAGCATTAACATTTCAGCATCTAAATAGACACGCCTTGTTTGGGCATGAGCTCATTGAGTAAATAGACAAAAAAAATAATAATAATAATATTAACTGATAGACCGACAGCAATAACCGAACAACGACGTTAGCGACGGTTAATCGATTAACGGTTAACCGTTGACATCCCTACTCCCTGCCTCGCTCTCTCCCCGCCTCTCTGAGGCCATTTACACCTGGCATTAACATGCGTTTTCTGCCATCAGATTGCAATCCGATTGTATTTTATCACTTCAGCCTGATTCCATTTACACCTGGCACTAACATGCGTTTTGGGTGAACAGATTGCAATCCGATTGCTCTCCAGCTCGAACGTCATCACGCGCGCGCCCCCTGAACGTGTGCATGCATGTTTGCATACATGCACAGGGAAATAGAGGTTATTGTTAAGCTCAAATGCACAGTGAACGTCCCCTTCACCTGGACAAAACGATGGCCGATCACGCAGCACTGCATCTATTTCTTTATAAAAAGGACACGTTGCTCTGCCCCTGCCACTTTTCTTGTTCTTGTCCTTGGCCTGTCTGTAAGCCGTGTTTCCATTACTAAATATCGCAATAAAAATCGGGTAATGCAAACACGTAAATTTCGAAAAACCTCCCAAATATTGCAAAAAGCTTTTGCGCTCTCATGAGGTAGTTTTTCAGACGTGTCGATATAGCAGTTTTCTCTGTAGGTTCTTCTCCCATGGAGCTGGGAGACACTGGGTCCGTGACACACACACATACATACGTTTTCCGTGCATGTCATTGGCTGTAACCACCTGTGTTGCGTTCAGGTAACATCCTAAATTACAATGTTATACAATTGAGAGCATAATTTCTCTTTTATATCAACACTTCTCCTTTGGAAAAGGAGCGGAAAATGAAAGGAAAATGAGGGAGAAAGGGTTCGATAAGCCGTGGCAAAACCTCCGCAGCAAAACTTTGAAGCAACGCTACCTAGCAGAAAGAGAGTGTTGTGCAAAAGCGGAGCGGGGGGGGGAGAAAGAGAATTTTTAGCCGGTCCATGGTGACAGGCTGCCTGTGTGTGTGCGCATTTGACACAGCGGCGAGATGAGGGCACACACCGGTGCGGTGTATTTCCGTATGGTAGTTGCTGAATGCGTTTTGAGAGGACGCATTGCATTTACACTTGTGTTAAATGTTGTCATAATGCGTCCCTGACCACCTCCGGAGGTGGTTTGGCCGATCAGATTGCAATCCTTCTTCAATGCGTTTTGGGGGTGTTTACACCTGTACTTTCAAGTGATAAAATACAATCGGATTGCAATCTGATGGCAGAAAACGCATGTTAATGCCAGGTGTAAATGGCCTCTCTCTCTCGCTGTCTTGGTCTCTCTATCTCTCTCTCTCACTGTCTCAGACATCTCAATTTGCAGGACGTGTGAAGTCATGAAAATGCTGTGCAGTCCCGCACAAAGCAGGACATCTGCGCACCCTACTTGAAGCTGAACTTGCCATTTTATACCCTTTTCTTCCTCCTTTTCTGCTCCTCACGGAGATTTATTTCTGCTTTAGGAGGCTACTTCCTGATTTCCAAAACTACGGGGCGGACCAAGGCGCAAAGTGCATGCGTTACTCGCGCGTTAAAAAAAATTGTGGCGTTAAAAGGAATTTGCGTGTTAACTTTGACAGCCCTAGTTATGACATCACTGATGACATCATCAGTGAGACAGACAGACAGACAGACAGAGCCCCATACTATAGGCATACTATAGGCATCTCGCGCGCTACGCGCGCTCGATTCCTAGGCTCACTTTGCGGCCTCGCCTGCAGCTCGACTGTTGCGTGGCCTCACCTGCCCTATTTGTGCACGCGCAATGTCTCCCTCTCTCTCTCTCTCCCTCAGTCTCTCTCTCTCCCCCTCTCTCTCTCTCTCTCCCTCTTCCTCAGTCTCTCCCTTGCCTCTCCCTCAGTCTCTCTCCCTCTCTCCCCCTCTCCTCTATCCCTTTCCCTCAGTCGCTCTCGTGTGTGTGTGTGTCACTGATGACATCATCGGTGATGTCACAATGCCTATGTATGACATCATTGATGACATCATCACTGAACTATAGCCTTGTGTATGTGTGAGTGCATTTATGACATCACTGATGATGTCGTCAGTGGGACAGACAGAGTGGGACAGACAGAGACACAGAGCCCCATCTCCCATTTATATACTGATGATTATGATGAGATGGATGGATGGATGGATTGAAAGATAGTGACAGATAGATAGATATCTGATTCCATCATCAGTGATGCAGTAACTGGAGCTGTGTGTTGTGGGTCTCTCCCCTCAGGGCGCGTCTGGGAATGCCCCAGTTCCTGAGTGCGGAGGCCCAGTCTCTGCTCAGGGCTTTGTTCAAGAGGAACCCTTCCAACAGGCTGGGTGAGTACCAGCTGATGAACACATCTTTACAAATGGCACAAAATACACTCTGACACCATTTCCTAAAGGAGGGTTAAGCCTGCTTGTATATTTCTTTGGGTATGAAATGCCAAGTGGCTGCTCAATAGAAACTGGCCCTTGCTATATTGTGCATGTAGCCTGAATGATAAAAACAATGTTTGGTATTGGACTTAAAGCTGAAGTAGTGCACAGCCTTTGTCTCCCCCTTCTGGCACTTCTGCCAGTGAGAGTATGTGCGCTGCATTCATGTAGTGTCCGGAAAATAAGTCCCCCACCGTTTCACACCTGGCTTTTAAATGTGACCTGTATCCGGATAAGTTATCTGGATCTCATCTGGATAAGGAAAAATGCATGCTAATGCGAGGTGTAAATGCTTTGTGATCAGGATGTGATCAGAACCTCCTGACCACATCTGGAGGTAGCCTGGCTGGCTCACCTTGGGTTCAGATCTTTTACACCACATCTACACCTAGTTTTTAAATGCAACCAGTATAGATAGATAGATGGCTTTATTCTTTTCCACAGAAGGTACGTACGTACATAATACAAACATGTAGGACATGAAAGGTACAGGGTTGTACAAAGTACCAGGATACAATGTACACTGTACAGAAACACATAAACATAAGGAAACAGTAGCCTAAAGTAGAGACATTATGTTCACATTGCACACCACACAGTAACTAGAGTGTATGGTTACATACGTACATATGGCTGTTGGGACATAGCTTTTGCCAAAACGGGCCTCCTTGCACATAGGTTGTCTTTCCCTATGGCCAGAAGGAAGGAGAGAACTTATCCAGATAACTTATCCGGATACAGGTCGCATTTAAAAACAAGGAGGCCATTTACACCTGGCACTAACATGCATCTTCTGTGATCAGATAATTGCAATCGGATAGTGCTTGTTCACATTAGCCTGATTTCATTTACACCTGGTGTTAATATGCGTTTTGGGTGATCAGATTGCAATCTGATCACCCAAAAACGCCCTCTCAATCCGCATACAGTTGCTGTATGCAAATTGAAATGGTAAAATGGTAAACGGCCTGCATTTATATAGCGCTTTTATCCAAAGCGCTTTACAATTAGGGATGGGCATCGAATTTCGAATTTTCGAATAATCGTTGTTATTATCAAGGTCGACTTTTATTATTGAAATTCGAAAAAAAAAAAAAAAAAAAAATTTGAGTGAAATGTTGCATTGTCTCCCCTGATTCTAAGTATAGTCAAATCGCTTGGTTTGAGCAAGTAAAACAATTTTTATAAGCATTTTAAGCAAGGTTTATGGAAAAATGAATGGCAGATGAAATCCCATGAAGAGGGAGAGGGGGTGACTTTGGCACCCCTTTGGCACTCAGACCTGAGCCTACTAAATATTTAATGAACCACTCATGATTGTCAAAACTGTTTTTTATTTTCGAAAATGTCAATGTCATGTAACATGTTCTTTACTTCAGTGGTGCAATGCTTGTTTGAGCTAAAAATCCACAGCAGAAGCTTTTTATATTAATTAATAAAGCCGTAGACTTAGAATCAGGGGAGACAATGCAACATTTCACTCACAAAAAAAAAAAAAAAAAGAAATTACATTTTTATTTTTATTTTCGAATTTCGAATTAAATTCGAATTTGGCCAGCGAATTTCGAATAGTGTTTTTGCTAGAAATGCCCATCCCTATTTACAATCAGTAGGTACATTCACCCATTCATACACCGATGGTGGCAGGACTGCTGGCACACCATCAGGAGCAATTTGGGGTTCAGTATCTTGCCCAAGGACACTTCGACATGCAGAGTGGAGGAGGTGGGAATCGAACCACCGACCTCTTTTATCCAAAGCGATTAGTGAATGACCCGCTCTACCTCCTGAGCTACAGCCGCCCCAGAGATTATTGAGAGGACACAGTTATGGGTAAAGCCATCCTTTGAGTTGAGATCAATAGTGCTTCATGGCGATGTTGTGTTGGCAGGGTCTGGAGCTGATGGTGCAGAGGAGATCAAGCGCCACTGCTTCTTCTCCACCATAGACTGGAATGTGAGTCCCTGACTACTCAGACATGTTACTCTCATTTACAATCATATATACACAAGAGAAGAAATATAATGAGAGGGTTTTGTTTATTTTCATCATGTTTAGTCTTTGTGTAAATGTGCTTTATGCCTTTCAGAAACTCTTCATGAGAGAGAGAAAGCCTCCGTTCAAACCAGCTGTGGCTCGTCCGGACGACACCTTCTACTTTGACTCCGAGTTCACCTCCCGCACGCCTAAAGGTCAGAAAGTTGAAAGTTCACCCGGTGCCGTTCCATTGGTTGACTCCATGTCCGTGTCATATTTGGCTTGGCTCACCAGTGAAGTCAAAGCACTACATTATTTCTGTCTCAGCTGAAAATAATCAATACACAGGATGTTGTTCAGGGGAAATCAGATGAGCTTTTATTTAGTGCAGGGGTTTTCAACGTGGGAGGTGGCCCTCCCCAGGGGGGCTCTAAGCAGTTTCAGGGGAGGCTCAGTGAATGGAAGTGAAAATTACTGATTTTCTTTTCTTTTATTTCAAATACCTGGGTATTCAGTGCGTGCACCTATTTAATAATGTATGCCAAAGAAATCACATTCTAGGAATATTGTATTTACCGCAATAGCATTAATGGCGCGCGCCTGAGAGCCTGGTTGTCAGGGGTTGCCCCTCGGAGATTCCAGGCGGGCGGGCAGCACCCATGCATCGGATTGTCCGCTCGCTCCGCACAGAAGCAGCTGGCTGCCTGGTACTCGGCGGATCCCACTCGTGTAGCACGACAACACGCTGAATCCCACTCAATTTGGGGGTGGAACACGCCAGGATTGGCCAATGCCAAAGCCAGTCCCCAGAATTGTCAAATCAAATCATCAACACCCTATATGGTCCGCCTCTCAACCCTGTCATCTCAGACAAGATTTGTTTTCAGTCTCCGACGCTCGCGCTACTTGCATTCCGTTTCGGTTCACTTCGACTTTAAAGTTGAGCTGAACCCAAAAATGACTTTTCTTTTCTTTTAGTTAAAATACCTGGGTATGCAGTGCACCTATTTAATAATGTACGCCAAAAAAATCACAAAAATCTAATTTCTTTAGTTTTTCACACTTTCACATCAAAAGTTCATTTTTCAAGATTTCATTCATAACAGTAATCTATAGTTTGCTGACATCACCTAGTACTATCAAATTTCTACCCCATTTCAACCAATCATATCACGACATGGCAGCTGTCAATCAAATCTTCATTTCAGGATAATTTTCTCTTCCAAATGAAAGAGAAAATGGCGCCTAGTGCTTGTCATCTGGCAGAATTTCTAGCCCATAAACTAACTACTAAGTTGGCCAATAGTATGGAACATATTAAATAAATCAAACGGTAATGTCTGAGAATGCAAAGAAATGTAACTGGCTCGTTAAAGGAATATTGTATTTACCGCAATAGCGATAATGGCGCGCGCCTGAAAGCCTGGTTGTCAGGGGTCTGCCCTCGGAGATTCCAGGCGGGCGGGCAGCACCCATGCATTGGATTGTCCGCTCGTTCCGCTGCCTGGTACTCGGCGGATCCCACTCGCGTAGCACGACAACACGCTGAATCCCACTCGATTTTGGGGTGGAACACACCAGGATTGATCAATGCCAAAGCCAGTCCCGAGAATTGTCAAATAAAATCATCGACATGCTACTATGACCCGCCTCCCAACCTGTCATCTCAGACAAGTTATGTTTTCAGTCTGAAACGCAGTGATTTCTCGAGGCCCACAGAATATTGTGTGATATTACTATGTAAACACCGAACACGCACAAAGAACGAGGAGACTCTATTGTATCAGTAGCAAAAAAAAGTTTATTGATATCATTTTCCGTTCTTTAGTTATCAGCCGGAGAAGATAGGTCAAAAACAGCAAAAACAGGCGTTTCCATCTAGAAGCTGAGATATTGAGCCTTTTGTGACATGAAGCATTTCAAGCAAATCACTGACTCTGAAACTAATATTTTCTGACCTGAAACATCTGAACAGTAATTTCCTTCAATAAACAGCACCCACACCCCCCTCAACTCCAAACTCCTCCTCCGTGGGAGTGTCTCTGGTGGCTCTGCTCGCTGTGCTGGCTGCTGCGTGTGTCAGGCGAGTCTCTGCTGCCTGCTATGGCAGGCTCTGCTGCCTCACGGATCCACGTTCAGATGGCGGCCGCTCGTCGGGGGAGTCTGGATGGGGCTCGCGTTCGTCTGCGTTTCTGGGGTTTCGGTTGTGAGCTGGGATGAAGCTGCGTCCGATTATAGGCCTTCTGCTGCGCGTTTCAAAGTGCGCTGCACCCAGTCTATTTTCGGAGCGCTCAGCCTTGTGCGCCGGCTCCCAGCGTGACACTGAAAAGCCAAACCATTCTCATGAGAATGGTTTGGCTTTGGTTTTATTTTCTGGCGGCTAATCGTGTGGAGAAGCTATGCAGCAGAGACAGAGACATTTGTGGGAGCGTATTGACTGCTGTTCGCAGCTAACGTTGGCTCCAGGCAGCCAGAGCAATCTGTGCCGCTCTGGCTCATGCATCGGTTTCTCTTTCATCACGGGGCTTTTTCTGCTTTTTTTTCCTCAACTTTCTCTAATCTGGAGAGCACTGTCGCCACCTAATGGGTCCGTAAAATAGGTTATACACCTTCAATAGCTACAATATTTTTACAGGAGATGCACGAGGCTTTGATCCACGTCCCACCGTCAAAAAACGCAATTGACGACTTTAGTCGTCATTGGCACTGAACGTTACTTTTTGAATTGACGACTTTAGTCGTCATTGGCACTCAATGGGTTAAAAAAAAATACAAGGAATTTCACTGGTTCTATAGGCTTTTAGCTACAGCATGTTATGGTTGTTTAAAAGGACTGCATAATAGTGTAGCGGTAGATTCCCTGCCTACCAACACGACGGTTGCAGGTTCACGCCCCCTGTTACCTCCAGCTTGGTCGGGCGTCCATACAGGCACGATTGGCTGTGTCTGCGGTTGGGAAGCCGGAATGAGGGTGTGTGGTTTGCTGCACTAGCGCCTCCTCTGGTCGGTCGGGGCTCCTGTTCGGGGCAGAAGGGAACTTGTTGGGAATAGCGTGATCCTCCCACATGCTACGTCCTGCCGGTGAAGCTCCCCGCTGTCAGGTGAAAAGAAGCGGCTGGCAACTGCACATGTATCGGAGGAAGCACGTGTGTGTCTACGGCTCTCCCCAGATCGGCAGAGGGGGTGGGGCAGCAGGGGGGAATTGGCCAAGTACAATTGGGGAGAAAATATATTTAAAAAAAAGGACTACATCATTTTAATTAATTGTACTTATTAAATGTACTTACATTCCCTTATGTTGAGCGAAGGGTTCTGACAGCGGTGGGCATTAGCTTTTTTTGCATTTAATGTGGGAAAATGTAGTCGTGGAAGTGAAATAAGGCCCTGATGCTTACTTTTAGACAGTTCTTTTGCAATATTTACAAATGTGTATACTTTTCTGTTGCCTATTTTCCTTTACTTGCAATAGCATACATACTGTACATACATATACATTATATTGTTATTTTTCTGTTTTCTTCGATTTACAGTAAAGTTTTTTTTACATCATGGCTAACGAAACTGCTGGAACGATCTTATTGAACTATCAAACTAGACGTTTGAGAGAGAAAAAAAGGAAAAGATGTTTGGCCATTGAGTGGAATCCAGTTAAAGGGATATGCTAACATTTTTGGAGATTCACCTATTTGCCATATTGCCGATAGTAAAAGTAGAATCTAGATGCCTTTTATCGTCACTGTGCGTGCAGTACAAACTGCGGTACAGCCCTCACTGCTAATTAGCTTAGCACTAATCTATATTACCGCAGCCTACCCCCGTTCAGTCGCCCCAAAATATATACACATTCCAACAGTGCCAGAAACACTCACATGTACATGTTGTGAATCTTGTACTCACCACACGATGAAATAATCCAAAGTTACGGGAAAGGGTAATTTTCAAAGTAAATCCATAGCAAGAACTAACCGGGAGGGTTCCCTCTGTAAGCAAAGTTACTTCCTGTTTTGCCAGAGGCGCATGCGCTGTACTGATGACTGCACACAGCGCATGCCCCTCAGCGCATGCATCTCCAAAAATGTGGGTGTATCCCTTTAAATCCCTGCCCAACACTTTCCTCCACCACTCCAAAACGCGCGCACAGCTCTCCATACAACACGAGATCTCTGCCCAACACTTTCCTCCACCACTCCAAAACGCACGTCTCACTGCGAAGTTCCCCATGTATATTCAGGTGATAACCTGGGGTGGCAATCTGCCCAAAAGTGAGCGCTTGCCTTGTTACATCAGCCAAAAGCCGCCGGACAAAATAGTGGTCGCACTAATGTTAAACTGTGGATGGTTTTACAAGTGGCATTCAAGTCATGTCGGACTAGTTTTCCATTTATTTCTCCCCACAAAAGTTAAGGCTATATGTTTCCAATATATAATGCAACACTATCACCCACTCTTGCATTTCCACATACAAGACAGACAGGTGGGAGGAAAAGAAACCATTCAAGCCGTTTGCAGCACTTGAGGAAACTGTGCAGTTTGCTAGTTTAATTCATTGATATGCGCGATTGCGCAAACGATTAATTAATACGTGAACATTAATAGCGGGCACTTACCACCCAATAGCCTAATGCAGTAGTAGGCTATCATCTCCTTGTTGCATTTTCAAACTGGCAGATGGGGGGGGGGGGGGGGGGACGATTCAACTTTTACTTAAACTTTACTTCCAAAGAATCCAGCCTCGTAACTACGTCCATTCATGAAATGATTCAATAGCACGGGGACATTAATGGTTTGTAAAAGTGCCATTTAAACCACCCGCCCACTCACAGCATGCTCCAGAACATGAGCTGGGAGCTGCTAAACTACAGCTGCTCTGCCAGCCATGTGGACCTTGTAGCCTACTAGGAGAACTGGTGCTCAACATGCAGCCCATTGCAGTAAAGGTCTTTGCACACACAGTCCCATTGTTTTCGTATGCATTTTTAAAAATCTGTCATCTGAAAACACAGCTCACAAAAATCTATTGACTGATCCGAAGAACGCAGAAAATCGAACCTCGTCCGAAAACTTAAATGACGGACGTAATTGTCGGACTCGGTGTGTCAATGATGATTGACACAAATGAGGTTGTATTCGTGCGTCAATTTCGTTAGGATCAGGAGTTCACTGCATGTTTAGAAATGGCTTCTATAAGCTTTCTGCATTCATGTTGAAGCATTCTGTCGTGTTCCGATTCCCTCCAGACTCGCCCGGCGTGCCGCCCAGCGCCGGAGCCCACCAGCTGTTCAGAGGCTTCAGCTTCGTTGCGTCGACCATGTTGGAGGAGGAGGGCTCAGAGGAGGCCCAGCCCCCACCACACCCTGTGGTCCAGGTCAGCCCTCACTCACTCATACAATACAATTCAATTTCATTTATTTGTTCGATAGGGGACAGGTGTACATTAATGAACATTTAAAAAAAATGTAAATGCACGACAATTGCAGTCACAAGACTGGTTTCCATTGTTAGTCCCCCTGCCAGATGATACAGGCTTAGAGTCCTGATAGGGGTAAAAAGTAACATAGTGCAACAAAAATATATTTAAAATGTAAACACAATACAAAGTGCAAGTATGCAGAGAAATAGTCCTGATAGGGGGAAAGTAACTTAGTGCAACAAAACATATTTAAAATGTGAACACAATGCAAAGTGCAAACTGCGAACCTGAGATTCTCTACATAGCCAAGTACAAAGTGCAAAGTACAAAATATACAGTCTGATACTAAAACCTGAGTTGGGATCAACATCCAGCTAAAAAGTAAGATCTACAAAGAAGACTTACTCAAACAGATATAAGAGAATAAAATAAAAAATACAGAGATACAACACACATACACATACACATACAGCACCGTCCTCCACCACACTGTGGTCCAGGTCAGCCCGAAATTGAATAAGCTAACATTTTCTGAAATGGATATATTAACTCATTGAGTGCCAGCCACTTTTGGAGAATGGACGCTCCCAGTGCCAGAGTTTCAGAGCGTTTTCAGTGATTTCTCGAGGCCCACAGAATATTGTGTGATATTACTATGTAAACACCGAACACGCACAAAGAACGAGGAGACTCTATTGTATCATCAGCAAAAAAAAGTTTATTGATACCATTTTCCGTTCTTTAGTTATGAGCCGGAGAAGATAGGTTGTTTTCAGCAAAAACAGGCGTTTCAAATTAGAAGCTGAGATATTCAGCCTTTTGTGAAATGAAGCATTTCAAGCACATTCACTGACTCTGAAGCTAATATTTTCTGATGTAGTGACGTGGTGTAGTTGTGTGGTGCCCTGCGTGCCCCACCCCCCTCTCCCCCCCCCCCCCCTCAGCTGCAAACTCCTCCCCACACTAACACACAGCCTCACACACCCAGCGTCTATTTTCGGAGTGCTCCGTTTTTGTGCGCCGGCTCCCAGCGCGACACCGAAAAGCCAAACCGGACTGCTGAGAATGGTTTGGCCCTTCGGCGTCGGGTGCTGCTTTTCTGGCGGCTAATCGTGTGGAGAAACTATGCAGCAGAGACAGAGGGGCTCAGTTGTGGGCGCGGATTGACTGCTGTTCGCAGCCAACGTCAGCTCCAGCCAGAGCAATCTATATGGCTCTGGCTGCAGCATGCATCGGTTTCTCTTTCATCACGGGGCTTTTTCCTGCTGTTTTCCTGACCTTTCTCTAATCTGGAGAGCACTGTCGCCACCTAATGAGTCCGTAAAATAGGTTATACACCTTCAATAGCTACAATATTTGTACAGGAGATGCCTGAGGCTTTGATCCACGTCCCACCATCAAAAAACGCATTTCACGCCGATCGACGTCATTGGCACTGAACGTTACTATTTACTTTGATGCCGATCGACGTCATTGGCACTCAATGAGTTAATAATGCATTTTGGAATCAATGTGGTCCCTGGTTCACTGCTTTCTCCTGTTTAAGTCCTCAACACTCCTCAACATATTGGTTTCACCTGGTCCACTGCTTTCTCCTGTTTCAGTTTTTTATCATCTTAAAAATACAGCAAGAATTAGGGGATACATGTCCAGACAGGATCTAGAAAAACTAATTCATGCCTTCATCTATAGTAGGTTAGACTACTGTAATAGCCTTTTCTCTGGTCTCTCCAAAAAAGAACTTAGGCAACTCCAGCTCATTCAGAATGCTGCTGCTAGATTTCTAACAAAGACTAAGAAAGCTGATCATATTACTCCAGTTCTTAAGTCCTTACACTGGTTACCAGTGTGTCAGAGAATATATTTTAAAATACTGTTACTAGTCTACAAATCACTTAACGGCCTAGGCCCAAAATACATCCCTGAATTGCTCCCACGCTACGAACCGTCTAGACCTCTCAGGTCAGCAGGGTCCGGCCTACTAACTGTCCCTAGAATCAAATCAAATCATGGGAAGGCCGTATTCACCCACTATGCTTCTGCTAGCTGGAACAAACTGCCTGAACACCTCAGATCTGCCCCAACTTTACTTACTTTTAAAAATAGACTAAAGACTTTTATGTTTACGTCACCTTTAACTGCTGACAGCTGTTTTTAGGAGATATGTGTGGCCTCTAAAGGCTTGAGTCCAACTATTATAAAGGTTATGGACATTTTTCCAATCATGTGTGTGTAATCATGTTTCTTATCATGATGTCGGGGGATTTAATATAGAAAAATTGATTTATTCTATTATGCAAACCCAATGAGTCCTCTGTAAGTTTTTAGCTCCTTTTGTAACTGCTGCACCTGTCGCTTAATGCACTTTTTATGCTCTTTCTTAAAGTTCTGTTGTGATGTTTTTAAATGCCTATTTTATTCTCTTCTTTTATTCTTTTATTTTCTTGTGTCAACCATTTTATGTGAAGCACTTTGAATTGCCTCTGTGTATGAAATGTGCTATACAAATAAACTTGACTTGAGTCAAGTCCTCAACACTCCTCAACATATTGGTTTCCATAGGTGATTCAAAATACAGTGCTACAGCATGCGCTGGGACGCGTCATCAGTGATGTTAGCTGGGGTCGTAAGGTGTTTCGGGTCTATCGAACATCATACACCCTCGCCCAGTAGACCCAGCCGAGGCCGATTAAGACCCCGGCAAATATTTGTATCTGACTCTGGACGTATGAATCAAGTGATTCAACAGCGCTTGTATTT